>NC_041393.1:3900643-3998333 GCF_002162155.2 Triticum dicoccoides | reverse complement strand
TTCCCCCCAAACCCTCCCGCGTCCCGCCCGTCCCACTCCCTCCCCCGTCCATGGCCGACGCCCAGCCGAACTCTGGTGGGCTGGCCGTCGACCCGCCCGGAATGGCCAAGAAGAAGAAGGGCAAGGCGCCAAGGAAGCCGCGGTCGGAGTGCACGCCGGAGGAGATCGCCAAGTTGGACGCGGAATCGGCGAAGAGGAGGGGCCGGAGGGCGGTCGCCAAGACCAACATCGCCGCGGCCAAGAGAGCGGCCGAGCGCGCTGCAATTGAGGCCACGCGGCACAAGGCCGAGGTCGAGGAGAAGGAGGCCATCGTCGGCAAAGCGCACGGCCTTCTCATGGCTGGCATTTGTCGTCCGCCCGGTTTCTCTGGAGGGGCTGTCGGTCCGGCGAGCACAGGGTCGTCGGTCGCCCGGCCTCCGCACTGCCAGTCGCCAACGTCGCGGACCACACCCTTGTCACCCGGCTTTCCTCCGCCAAGGCACGACGGCCAGACCCGTTTCGGGGGGTCGCCGGATGTTGGCATGTTCGCGCCGTCCACAGCACGCCCCTCGGCCGTCATCGACCTCAACGTCACCCCTGGGTCCAGCAGCGGCGGCCGGCCATCCGTCGAGATGCAAAGAAAGCAAGCACGGCCGCCGTTTACCGGCACCATGCCGTCCCCCCGCGTCTTGTTTGACGGAATGCCAACACCAACGGCACCGGCCGACGACCCCTACCACGACCAGTTCATGGAGGAAGTGATCTACGAGGGTGGGCACGTCCCTATCTACGACCCCGAGGAGACCCAAAGTCAGGATGGCCATGACTAGTTCACTGCCGATGAAGAGGCCGACGACCGTGCTGACTACGACCATGGCGACTCGTGGCATGAAGACGATGACATCTATGTCGAAGGTGATGGTGATGAAGAAGAAAGCAATGACTTTGCCATTAGTGGCGAGCCATTGTTCATCGACGAGCTGACACAAAGAGCAGAAGCACAAAAGAAGAGGAAGAGCATTCAAACGGGTTCATACACATAAGATGAGGACCAGTTGATTTGCCAAGCTTGGATGGAGATTAGCCAAGATCCAAGGACCGGCGCGCAACAAAAGGGTATAGTTTTTTGGACAAGAGTCCACAAAACATTCCATGAAAGGAAGTTCTTTGATCCCTACAAGCAACCGTGGCATCGTCTCGATTCAAAAGAGATGGTTGTTCATCCAACAAGAGTGCAACAAGTATCAAGCCGCATTTGAGAGCGTTCAAGCATGGCCCGTGAGTGGTCTCGGCATTGGGGACATGGTATGCTCTCCTTCCTTGCCCTTTCCTTGCTACGGCCATGAGACTTCGGCCTTGTACATGTTTGCATGTTCACTTGTTTGTTGATCATATGGTATAGGCATTTCAATCTTTGGAGGCATTCAAGGCCCGGCACAATGACAAGCCGTTCACTCTTACGCATTGTTGGACTATGATCAACAACTGTCCTAAGTTCAAGGACCAATACCGTGAACTCCAAAGGAAGAGAGGCCTGAAGACGGCCAAGTACGCCGGAGGTGGAGATGGCGAGGCGTTGAAGAGGCCGAGGGGCAAGACCAACTCCAAGGTTGACGACATACGTGATGCCTCATCCATTGCATTGCATGACACTTTGCATGGCATGATGTCGCAAAAGGATGTGAGGGACGAGAAGAAGCGGCAAAGCAAGGATGAGCAAATGAAGCAATACCTAGAGCTTCAAACGAAGAAGCTTGAGATGGAGGAAGCGGCCAAGAGAAGGAAGATCGACATGGAGGAGGCGGCTCGGCAGAGGCAGCTCGACATGGAGGAGGCAGCCCGGCAAAGGCAGCTCGACATCGAGGCCGACAACGTCAAGGCCAGGCAAAGGCAGCTCGACATCGAGGCCACCAATGCCACCACCAAAGCGAAGGAGGTGGCCCTTGTGATCATGAGCGTGGACTTGTCGAAGATGAGCAGGAAGATGAGGGCCTGGTTCGAGGCCAGGCAGAAGGAGATGCTCGACGCCGACGACCTAAACTAGGTCGTCCGATCGGCCGTGGAGTGGCCGTTTTTTGGAGGCTGGCATGGGTGCCGCCCGTCCGCTGGGCCGCTGGCTGTGTGCCGGCGAGAAAACCATTCATTTTGAAGGCCGGCTGTGTTGCCGGCCGCTGGCTGTGTTGCCGGTGAGGATAACCATTCATTTTGGAGGCTGGCTATGTTGCCGGCCGCTGGCTGATGCCGGCGACGGACGTGTAGGCCGCTGGCTTTGTTGCCGACATGCGTGATGAACTAGGGGCCGTAGGGCTTGGCATTTGAAACATTGCTCTTTTTTTAAATAGACGTGGACAGGATGGGGTAAAGGATGCGGCCGCGCGCTGGGCGCACGACCACCGCATGCCAGGATAGGCCCGGACACGACCCCATCCCCCTGCCCAAACGGACAGAATCCGAATAAAACGGACGTTCGTTTGGGGTCGCGCTGTAGAGTTGGCCTAACTAAAAATGAGGGGAAAGGAGCTCCACGGATTCTGAGATTTGAGATTTTAGGGAGCTGGAGGACTGCCGAACAACTCCTAAGTCACTCATGATTGAAATGTTTTCAGCCTATGAGGAATTATAGGGTCCAGATATTATATTTAAAAAATGGAAAGGAAAAATGTTAGAGATACTCTACTATTGAGAGCTCACATGCGGCTCACGGCGTGCTGCGTCGTCTCCGTGGTCACAAGCTCGCCGCGGCGGCACGTGGTGAACCCAAGCCGCTCAGCGGTGGCCGGCTTGGACACAGCCTCCGGGTCGGCGTCCACGGCGTCAGCGAGCCGCGGCCACATCCTGGCGGTGACCAGCCACGACCCGTCCCCCGCGGGGCTCCGGATCACCGTCATGGCAGCCGACCCGAGCCGGCCCGGACGCACCCACGACATCACCAGCCACGGCAGGCCGAACCCGAAGTGCCCCTCCACCCTGAACGGCACGAACGCTGACATCACCAGCACCGGGCTGCCCGTGCCCAGCCCCACCGCCTCCGTCCACTTCCCGCCCTCCATGAACACCCCCTTGTGCGCCTCCATCCAGTCCGCCAGCTCCTCGTACCGCTCCTGCCGGAACACCTCCGCGATGGCCGCGGCGGCCATCGTCGCCACGTCGGCGAGCGGGGCGGAGCACACCGTCTCGGTGGCCGCCTCCTGCGTCGCGTAGGTGACGACATTGCCGAGGTAGTTGTTGACGTGCGTCTTGTTGTACTTGGCGGGGTCGAGGCGCCGACGGCCGTCGACGAGCCACGCCATGCGGCAGTCCGTGTCGGAGCCGCCCACGGCCGCGGCAAGCAGCTTCCAGACGTGCGCGGAGAGGGCCTTGAGCCGCGTGGCATGGCGGGAGGGGCCGCTGGCCGCCGCGCGGAGGCGGTCAACGTCGGCGGCGTCCACGACGTAGTTGCGGCGCACGAGGGCGGCGGCAAGGAGGGTGTTGGGGAGGCTGGCCGGGTTGTAATGCACGAACTCGACGTCGAGTGACGGGCCGTACCGCGGCGGCGAGCGGGGCCGGAAGAGGGATGAACGGTCGTGGTGGGGCTCCCACGAGAGGCCACCGCGTTGGGAAGCGTGGCGAGGCCGTGGCCGTCGACGAGCAGCTGGTCGGTGCCCCAGGTGAGCGAGAACCCGCCGCACGCGAACCGTACGAGCTACAGCAACAGCGCGAGGCCGCGCACGAACGGCACCTGGATGCGCCCCAGCGAGGCGTCGGCGTCGGCGAAGTCCACGTTCGCGAGCGCCGCGTCGGCGTATGCCATGACGAGCTCGGCCCCAGCGTTGGCGTAGACGACCTCCGGCGCGCCCGTGGAGGCGCTGGGCACGACGCGGCCGGCGAAGGGGTAGAAGCGGGAGAGGAAGGCCTGGAGCGCGGCCCGCGCGGCCGCGGCCACGGCCGGGAAGCCCGCGGCGGGCGTCGGGTAAACGGCTATGAAGAAGACGTGGAAGGAATGTTGGGCGGAATAAGCCGCGGCGTCGCTCCGGGCACGGCTGGTGCGTGTATGGGCGCACACCAGACGTGTCGGGCGCGTCGGGTCCGCCGTGTGTGTGTGGTAGACTGGTAGGTGTGCGTGTGTGAGTGCGTGAGCCAAGGCGTGTCTGCATGGTGCCACGCCGGGTTGTTAGCGACCAAACAGGAGGGGTAGACCATGTCGGGCGCGCTGAGAGGCCGTGGCGATCGTGTTCGGGCGCGGTGCCTGGACGCGGCCAGAGCACAGAGGACGTGGGGGAGAGGGTGGGTGAGTGGGTGCAGGGCGAGGCCTAGCACGCCGGTGCTCGCGGGTATAAAACCCTGGATCCTCTCTGTAGCTCGTTGACATGATCGAGTTCGTGCTAGAGGAAAAGGAAAAAGCGTATGTGCGCTGGAAAAATCCCTGTGTCCACCATTTTCTGAACTTTTCTGAATCTCTTCTTTCTCCTCTTGCCGATCGAGCGAGGACTAGCCAGTGCGATCTGAGTGAGAGGGAGAGGAGAGCTACGGGGAGGCAGTGGTGTTTCCAACAATTGGCATCAGAGCTACGTCCAGGTTAGAGCGCGCCGGTGATGTCGATCGTCCCGTACGCAGGCGGAGCGGGCGGCGCGTTGCCGCAGCAGGTGCCGCTGCTCACCGGAGAGAACTACACGGCGTGGTTGATCAAGGTGGAGGCAAACCTTGATGCAGCCGGGCTGTGGGAGGCGGTGGTCGTGCCGGAGGACGCGGCGGCCGCCGTGATCGCGAAGAAGGACAAGCCAACGAGGGCGTATCTGCTCGGCGCACTCACAGAGGACCTGCTGCTGTAGGTGGCGGCGAAGAAAACTGCCGCTGAAGTGTGGGCGAGCCTGATGGCGCGGTTCGTCGGCGCTAACCGCGTGCGCGTGGCGCGGCTGGGCACGCTCCGGGGGGAGTTCGAGCTCCCGCGCATGGCAGAGAGAGAGACCCTAGACGTGTTCACCGGCAGTCTCGGTGGCATGGCGGCGCGCTACGCAGTGCTTGGCTCAACGTTGGAGGACGACGCGCTGGTGAATCAGCTGCTCGACCCCGTGCCGGACCGTCTGTACACGGTGGTGGCCGGGATCGAGCAGTTTTCCGACATGTCGACGATGCCGTTCGAGGAAGCGCTCGGGCGGCTGAAGGCGTTTGACGAACGGCTTCGACGACGCGGGCAGGTAGGCGGCGAGCGCGCGGACGGGCAACTAATGTTCACGGTGGCGCAATGGCGGGCGCGGGAACGGGAACGAGGCGGAGCCTAGGACGACGACGACGGGGCGCGCAGCGAGGTGTCAGGCTTCGGCGGCAACAGAAAGGGCCGGTGCTACAAGTGCGGGAGCGGGGTCACTTCAAACATGACTGCCCGCAGTGGAAGAGGGCGCCGGCGATGGAGCGTGCACTGCTGGTCGACGGTGATGTCGAGGACGCCAGGCTGCTCTGAGCCGCGGCCTAGGACGCGAGTGTTGGGCGGAATAAGCTGCGGCGTCACTCCGGGCGCGGCTGGTGCGTGTATGGGCGTGCACCAGATGTGTCGGGCCCGCCGGGCCCGGTGTGTGTGTGCGTAGGTGTGCGTGTGTGAGTGCGTGAGCCAACGCGTGTGTGCGCGGTGCCACGCCGGGTTGTTAGCGAGCAAACAGAAGGGGGAGACCGCGTCGGGCGCGCTGGGTGGCCGTGGCGATCGCGTTCGGGCGTGGTGCATGGACGCGGCCAGAGCGCGGAGGACGTGGAGGAGAGGGTGGGCGAGTGGGTGCAGGGGGAGGCCTAGCAGACCGGTGCTCGCGGGTATAAAACACTGGATCCTATCTGTAGCTCGTTGACATGATCGAGTTCGTGCTCGAGAAAAAGGAAAAAGCGTACGTGCGCTGAAAAAATCCCTGTGTCCACCATTTTCTGAACTTTTCTGAATCTCTTCTTCCTCCTCTTGCTGATCGAGCGACGGCTAGCCAGTGCGAGCTGAGTGAGGGAGAGGAGAGCTGCGGGGAGGCAGTGGCGGTTCCAACAAAGAGCCGAGGATGAGGTCCAGGTTGGAGACCGGGAGCACCGCCGGGAATCCCTGCGGCGGGTTGGAGGCGCGCACCAGCGTCCGCGAGACGACCTCGACGGCGAAACTCTCGGCCGGCGGCATCGCGCGTGCGCACGGACGGACGCGGCGCAGGGAGGGACAACACGTAGACGTAGGTAGGAGCGAGCGGTGGAGAGAGCACGAGACGGCGGGATAATGTTGATCAGACTGCGCGCCGTGGGAGTCGTCTTGTTTCGGCACGCGGCACTTTCCGAAAGAAGAAGAGAAAATTGGCAAGCAGCACTTTTCCTTCTTCCTTTGGCCATTTTTCAATGCGAAGTAGACTCACCGATGTGACAAGCCGTCCAATGCATTTGGTCATCTTCCCCAATGCAGAATCAGATGCGGGCCGAGTACGCAGGATAACTACAACTACGAGCTAAACTCCAGATGCTATAGGCGATTACGGGTGCAGGGAGTGCCCATTGTTTAGCACGAAGACACGCCGGCTGAGGTCACTCCAGTCCAAGAACGGCGGCTATTGCAATCTACCTTCTCCTCGTCTTTGACCTTGCGTGCCAGCAGCTGGAGTCCAAAACCAGGTAAACAGCTAAACTCCAGATGTAAATGTAGATGTCCAAACAAAGAATATGATAAAAACAGGTAAATAGAGAATTGTTTTCCCACTTGACAATAATGGGCATAACAGTTCTATTCCCATAAAGCAGAACAAAATGCAACAGATAGTCCCTCCAAAAAACGAAAAATGTTAACTGGCGAACGTTCGCCCGAGAAAGGTCCCAGTGAACACCACCAACAGCCATTGGATCCATATCACGGGGATGATGAAAAGAATTAAATCGCTGGGCATTTTTTGTGTGTTACGTGGCAACTTTCAATTTCAGATGTTCGTATACACAGTATGATCACACATGTTCATATACACGGACATACCACTGCCCTATGAACACAACACACACTATCATTATGCGCACCTTCAAGATACTGAGCTGCCATCACATCTTTAGATTGAAAAAGTCATCATAAACGCCTTGTAGTTAGCGGGATGATGTTGATCAGACCACAGTTGGAGTCGTCTCGTTTTGCCATGCGGCATGTTGCGTCGCGTTACAAGCCATCGAGTACATTTGGTCATCTTCTCCAATGCGGAATTAGATGCGGGCCAAGTGTGCAGCCCTTGGTTCTGGTTGTGGCACGTCCATGAAGGAAACTAATAAAAAAATGTTTTTAACACGGTATAATCACATATGTTTATATACACGGACATACAACCGTCCTATGAACGCATCACACACACCCTATCACTAAGCACACCTCCGAGATACTGAGTTGACATCACATTTTCAAATTGAATAAGTCACTACAGATGCCTCGTAGTCAATGAGAACATCTTCTCCCACTAAACGAACATCACCAGAAAGCATGAAATAAATCCACAAAAAACGCGAGAATCAGTGCCAAATCTAGGACATGAGTTATGGTGGGCTGGTTTCACAACAAGAAACCTAACCATCTAATTTATGCTCGGTTCACAATGGGTAAAATTCATGAAAGACGCATCTAACGGACAAAACAACATGATCGATAGATTAAGAAGTTTTCTACAGTGAAATGTGTTTTGGACCTTATGGTATTAAAATAAACCGACAAGAACAAGAATATAGAAGTGAAACACTTTTGTCAAGCAGAGGAAAGGCCCTCGCATTGCCTCGACTCGTGACTCGAAGGGTGACTAGGCTTCGCCTCCCGCCACCACCTTCCCCTTCCTTCTTCCCCATCGCAACCACTAGAGACAGCCATCACGGAAGTCTGTGCGGGCGCCGGGGATCTCGTCACTCCGGCCTTTGGTGGAGGACTGCGGACTTAGGGTGGCGGCACTGGCGGGTGACGCGACGTCGTTTGGCTGCAGGCGGCACTCGCAGGAGGTGAAGTTTGTCGGAGGCTTGATCGCGAGGGCGGTTAGCCGTCGGCGGGAGTTGGTCGTGACGTGGTACTTCTCAGCTTCAGATCTAGAGGTACGAGCTCCTTTGCTCTCTCACCTCTCTCAGCTAGCCTCGGCGAAAGGTGGTCTCTTTCGCTGGCCCTGTTGCAGGTGGGATCTTGTGGAGGTGGACAGGGACCCGGGGAAATCTTGGTCGGTCCGTCCAGTCCGGCCCAGTGGTGATGACGGTCAAGGCCACCGCTTTCCTCCACTACATAATTTGCTCTATTCTACGATGTTTCATTTGTGTCAAGTACAACCCTTTTTCAACCCGGAAAATACCAGCATGAGGTTTTTTGGCCTTCACCCCATCGTCACTGAAGCGCCGTCATTGAAAATAAAATTTTGACAGTTTTACCACTTTTTACGTCACCTAAGATCGCATTCTTGGTGACTAAACAAATAATGCTACCGATGGCCGTTTTCAGCGACGGCCCAGAATGTCACCTATGGTAGCCCAATCTGTCGCGTAAGATCATTTTGGCGACAATACTTCGTCATTGGTGATCGGTCTGAGGGGTTGACTGGTTAGTGACAGACAGGTGGGACCAACAGTTGCTGACGTGGCTTCTTCCAGATGGGTCCATCGTGGGTTTTATCACCGACGGTGCCGTCAATAATAATTGGGCGTCATTTTTGACCGGTCAATGCTGCTGGCATATGGGCTGAGAAGATGTTGACATGGCTGCTTACAAATGGGACCACACATCATTTTTCTGCTGACGATCGGTCGTCTAACCAGTCAACGGTTATGACATGTGGGCCCATTGTGTGTTGACGTGGATGCTAGCAGGAGGGTCCATACATGGGTGACGTGGTTTCTTACATGTGGGACCATACACTGGTGACGGCGTCCATAACCATCACCGTCTGTAGGCGCGGTCAATTTCTTCTATATTGCAAAAATTGGCGGCCATATTTGACAATTTTGATATGAATTTGTGCAAAATTTGAATTTGTGCAAAATTTGAATTTGAATGCAAATTGAGATGTCACTTCTTTTATTAAACCGCAAACTTGACAATTGTCAAACAGAGTCTCTCAGACATTACAATAACCAACCATGGTAAAAAAATGCAGTATAAAATTAGACACATGAACCAGTTTCATGGCATCCTGGAAGCAACCCTGACGATGTACCTAACCAGGGCATCAAGTTCATCAAGCCTCTTTCTGATAGCCGTAGTTTTCTCTTTGTTTGCATTCTTGACGGCTACAATTTTTTCCTGCTGCTCTGGGAGGCCATTGTTGATAGATCGAATACGGTTGTACTAGTCACACACCCCTAAGTCTAGGTCCTCAATGTCATCATGTTGCTCTAGCAGGGCATTCTTGATATTTTCAAGTACTTTTTTCAGCTCTAGAATGATATTGTTGACAGATTCATGTTGACTCTGTGCATCTGGAAGGAGATGCTTCACAGCTTCATGTTCTTGTTGCTGCTTCGCCAGGGCCTTCTTGACAACTTGAAGTTCTAGCAGCTGCCATGCCATGGCCTTCCTCATAGCATCTAGTTCTTCAAGTTGGTTTGTCACGTCGTGCTCGACTGCTACATGTTCTTCCTGCTGCACTGCCAGTGGAGCTGCTTTAGATTGTTGTTTCTTGGGCAAATGACCTGTAGTAAGACCACCATTTGAGCGTCCTAACTTTTTGAAAGGATCGAGAAGAGGTGTCTAGAGGGGGGTGATTAGACACTCAATAAGCAAAAATAGCAGTTTTTAAGTTCTTCAAGTTGAGGTGGAGCTTTAGCACAAGTTTAAGCATTCACAACACATTTCAAGCAAGCATGGCAAGAGTATATGAGCAGCGGAAAGTAAAGCATGCAATTTGCAAGAAATTAAAGGGATAGGATTGGAGTGTGCAAACACAATTTAAGACACGAAGATTTTTGGCGTGGTTCCAATAGGTGGTGCTATCGTATATCCACGTTGATGAAGACTTTAACCCACGAAGAGTAACGGTTGCGCAAGTCCACGGAGGACTCCACCCACGAAGGGTCTACGAAGAAGCAATCTTGTCTATCCCACCATGGCAATCGCCCATGAAGGACTTGCCTCACTAGGGTAGATCTTCACGAAGTAGGCGATCTACTTGCCCTTACAAACTCCTTGGTTCAACTCCACAATCTTGACGGAGGATCCCAAGTGACACCTAATTAATCTAGGAGACACCACTCTCCAAAAGGTAATAGATGGTGTGTTGATGATGAACTCCTTGCTCTTGTGCTTCAAATGATAGTCTCCCAAACACTCAACTCTCGGTCACAGATTTGGATATGGTGGAAAGATGATTTGAGTGGAAAGCAACTTGGGGAAGGCTAGAGATCAAGATTCTTGTGGTTGGATTGCAATGTCTTGGTCTCAACACATGAGTAGGTGGTTCTCTCTCAGAAAATTAGTAGTGAAAGTGTAGGCACGTTCTGATGGCTCTCTTTCTAATGGAGAACGGGTGGAGGGGTTATATAGCCTCCACACAAAATCTAGCCGTTACACACATTTTACCAAACTCGGAGTTCGCACACGAACACGTCACCATGTACCTCCAACGCCGAGGGTGATGCACCGCAGCTCACATCGAAGGAGACCTGTCTGGAAGTGCAGAACGTAGGCAATCCGGTGCGTGCTTTTGAAGACCCGAAACCCCACACGCCCGGGACGGACCCCGTCAGGGCGCGTGGCGGCTATGGGCTGCCCTAGGGCGGCCTGACCGCCCCTAGGGCCTCGAGGTTCGCCGCCCTGCAACAAGGAAAGCGAACGAAGAACGAGAAAGAAGAAGAACTAGGTTAAGGAAAAAAGAAAAAAGATAAAAAGTGGTAGATGAATTGATCGATTGTGTGTTGTTCAATTGGCCGTCACCCCTTAGGTATATAAGAGGCGGCCGGACTTTCCGTGCAAGGAAAAATCTTGAATTCACGTCCAAAACCCTAGTCAAATTTGGATTGGGTTTGTCTGAACTTTCCAAAACTGTTCGGTTTAAACTGTCTGCACCTTACGGGTAATTTTTGATGTAGTAAACAACCTCGGATGGAAACGATCCTAAAAGCAATCTTGACCGTTTCGACGAGACAAACAAATTTCATGTTGAACGTTTTTTGATCAGAGGTCATCTTAAGGGTCAAATAGGTTGCGCAAAACAGGCTATTCCCTCGCGCTACCCATGAGACATGCGTGTGGTGGGGCGCGCCACCTCTCGCCTCGTGACAGGGCTGCACTCTGATTGCTCTAATGTTTGCATACAAACTTGGATCTGGACGATTTTTATATCAAAATCGATCGTCTTGACGAGACGAAGACAACTCGTGTAGATCATTTTTTCAATTAAGGTCATCTTGGGGGCTTAATTGGCCAAACTGTACTATGAATATAAAATCTTAGTACTTTGAGCATAGTTTCGGCCTTCGAGATGAAAGCGGACGGTGATGACCCAAACTTCAAAGATGTTCATATCAACAATACGGAACTCTTTCATGTATATCACTTCTCCATTTGAGGCCATCTTAAATAAGTGTTTGACCATGCCAATATCTGGTGTCAACACATGCCCCCCTGTTTCTCGGCAAAGCTTGTTTGCCGAAAAATAACTTGCACATAGCTTGCTCTAAGGACGATGTCAACACTCCATTGGCCATTTTGCATATTCGTAGGATGATAAGTTTATATCGTCCATTGCTTGTGTGAATATTTTGATGCAAGCTTGGGTGAAACTTTCTCAACTTCATTAATCCGACTATAAAGTTTCATAGGTATGCATGCCAAAACCATCCATCAACCATATTGTCCATCCTTTTGCTAGGATCTTGCAGATAATCAACAACGAACTTTCTCGAATCCTTACTTTTCCTGCATAAAAGTTTCATTAGTGGCCGAGGTGGTGAGCTCCAATTCGTCCTTACCTATGTTGGCAAGAATAAGCATCGGCTATTGATAGACGTGCAATGCACCATGACCAACATGGTAGCCGTATGTTTGCTATGCCAATCCTGTCCAATTTTCACGCCTAGATATATGATCAATTTTAAAGCAACCCAAGGTAAATTTTGCATTTAGACATACCCCAAGATAAACTATAAGTGATTCGTCAAAACATTGTTAACCCTTGGATATTTGTTGCACTACTCATAATGAATCACCGAAAGCCTCAATATGATTAGCACATATGGCAAAAGTTCCAAATCGAATAACATTGCATATTCGGCTTTGATTATTGTGCAATAAATATTTTAAGAGGCATGAGGCTTCACAGAAGAGCACTATACAAAGATATATAAACAACACCAACACCGTGGCCATTGTTATGAATTCAACTATCAAAACATAATCTCCATAGTACTTGTCTCGCTCTCCAATCGAACTAAGGACGATGTTAGAGTACTACACCGGCCAAGCATTGACATAATCTTAGGACGATAGATAAATATCGGCAATTACCATGTAAACTTCATTCAAAGCACATATAGCCGAAATAAACAAATGAAATAACAAATCAAGTATTTCGGCCTTTTGGATCAACAACAAACTTGTAGCTAATCAAATGTATAGTGATTTGGCAATACCCTTTCATGATGTAAGAAATTATATTGCATCCATGGATTAAAATAAGCCCATTGAGGATTACCAATCATACCTGATGACGAATTCCATGGCATAGGCGTTAATGTCATAGTTGAAGAATATGGATAATGTGTAGACTGAAGATGTTGAAACCTTCGGCTTGGTCCTTTGTAGTTTTCACTATTTTCCTTCTTCACCTTTGCCGCACTTCTTGTAATGGAAGCTTTTACATAATTATTATTTTGAGTACTTCCTTTGGGAACCCATGCCATGTTCATTTCTTCAAGTTCTTGTGCACTAAGCTTTTGCAACTCCTTCTTTTGCCAATACGATAAGCCGACTGAGCACCTCGACTGTGATTTTGTTTGAACCAATGGCAACTCTTTTTGGGCCTAGTGCACCCTCAACTTCTTTTCTTCAGATTTGGCACTCTGATTTTTATCAATTGATTGCTTCACTTCTTTGCCTTTTGTAGCCAATGTCAACACTTTACTTGGCTCTTTGTTATTTGAGATCAAATCTGAAGTAGCACACTTACGACCATCTCTTTTCATGCGGTAAACTTGCTTTACCACCTCTTTCTTCTTCCTTGATCTCTGGACCGATTCCTTATGATTGAAACGGTCACGCGTGATTGTTCAAATGTTGATCTTCTTGGATGTGCATAGTATTTGTGAGATGGTCTAAAATAATATGGAGAATGTGCCCTTGTATCATACCTGTCCCATGATGAATATGGATCTATATGAGCATAGGGAGGCATCCACGACATTGGCATTGGCGGCCCAAAATAAGGATATAAATATGTTGCATTAAAATTATCACTTTGCCAATACCGATCCTCATATTTGCGCCTTGGGGGTGATCTTGGTTTCTTTGCATTATTTGGCCGATAAGCAGTCTTCTATTCACTCTTCTTTTGATATTTTTTCAATAGTTCAGCGAAGGTGATGTTTGTTCTCTTACACTTGTGCTTATTTTGGCCTTTGTTTTCTTTTGGTTTGCTTTCATCGATCATTGGATTTGCTTGCTCCCCCCCCCCCGTCCTTGGCATCTCCATTATAGCTTTGATGGAATTCTCACCCTCAAGATTATGTTCATTATGCTCTTCAACAACTTCTTGACTTGAAAGCTTGATCCCGTCACATGCAGCTTTTACCTTCTCTTTAAATGGATCGGCTTGAAGTAGACGATGCAAATTTTTTTTGCCATCAGGACCAATCATAATAGACTGGTCATCTCTTGGTGTTTCAACAAATTTAAATCGTCCTTTTTAATGGCCAATTTAACTATTTGACGAAACATGTTGCAATCCTCAAAATTATGCTTGGACGAATCATTCAAGTTACAATACATTCGTCCCTGGATTGATGGCTTGACATGGTGATCAAGAATTCTAATGTAATTATTCTTCAGCAACAAATCAAATATTTGAGCACACATGCTTGAATTGAAGGTATACTTCTTATTGTTTAGCCGGTCTTGCTGTGAGAACGGCTTTGGAGGTAAGCAAACAAATGGTTCAGATTTGGAATCTCCCCATTCGGCTATGCAATGTGTTTTGCACTCTATATCCAATGTCTTTTGATAAGATATCATAATAGTATCGGTTTTCTCAAAAGAATTTAACCTTGGCTTTAAATTTCTGAAATGAAAATAGTTAGAGCATACATGTCTCAATGGAGACCAAATGCAAGCCAAGTATGAAGCAAGCAAAGATACCAATTAGATATGAACTTTAAATAAAGCAATGTAAAAAGCTTTGGATGCAGTAATAAGTCACTATCGGTCTCTTTAAATGGTACAATATATTGACCAATATGCTTTCTAATAATTTTATTGCTAACAAGTAAATTTCCCTTCATCATTGGTCTTTCAAAATTACTTATAAGATTTTTTCTAATAGATGTATCAACAATAAAGTTGCGACGAAATCTGAAAATAGGTAAATCACTTGCTAGACATACCTCTTTGAATATGTTGGGAGAGCATGATGGTGGTGTGACTTGAAGAATATCTTGCTCCGCCTTCGGATAGCTCCCCAACGCCTTGTCATCATCTTTTTCTTGATTGCGTGCATCATTACTTTGAAGATCTTTGTCCACCAAACTTGCTTCAGCAACTTGTTCTTGTTCTTGAAGCTCATCAATTTCTATGGCACGAAACTCATAGGGAAGGAAGTAGGTTCCATTAACTTCAGAAAAATCAAGTATGGCTGTTTTGCTATACTTTCCATGCCCTTTCTCAACAATGTTTGCCTCTTTGGATTTGATAGATTCAGAATGTACTACTTGATTCGGCTTTTTCAACCGAAGCACTTTTAGTTTCCGAATCATCATTCTTTTCACCGGCTATATCAATTGGCCAAGCTTCTTTTCTTTGAGCCAATTCCCTATCAATTCTCTCTTGGCGAAGTAGTTGCACCCTATCGCGCAAATCTTTAACTCCCCTCTCAATTTCAGCCCGCTCTAGATTAGTTTGCCCCCCAATGCTTTTAGGGTCTTTCGGGAATGAATTGTTAGTGTTGCCGAAATTTTGCAACTGTGTAGCAGGTGTATAATATGTTGCGGTACAAGGTGAAGGTGTATGCACTGCTGTATAACCATAGGCTCTCCCACCAATACTATCAATTGATGAAGTTTCATCTTCCTGCAAAACTCTAGCCTTTATTGCATCATAATTAGGAAACAACCCCTTTTCATATTGTTCAAGGCAAAGAGCACTAATTCTCTTGTTTTGTGCCAAGCTCTTTTTTAATGCAGCTAAGGGAGTCCTGGATTAGGGGGTATTCAGACAGCCGAACTATATACTTTGGCTGGACTGTTGGACTATGAAGATACAAGATTGAAGACTGCGTCCTGTGTCTGGATGGGACTCTCCTTTGCGTGGAAGGCAAGCTTGGCGATTCGGATATGTAGATCTCCTTCTTTGTAACCGACTCTGTGTAACCCTAGCCCCCTCTGGTGTCTATATAAACTAGAAGGTTTAGTCCATAGGACAACAACAATCATAATCGTAGGCTAGCTTCTAGGGTTTAGCCTCTACGATCTCGTGGTAGATCAACTCTTGTAGTACTCATATGATCAAGATCAATCAAGCAGGAAGTAGGGTATTACCTTCATCGAGAGGGCCCGAACCTGGGTAAACATCGTGTCCCCAGCCTCCTATTACCATTAGACTTAGACGCATAGTTCGGGACCCCCTACCCGATTTCCGCCGGTTTTGACACCGACATTGGTGCTTTCATTGAGAGTTCCACTGTGACGTCACGATAAGGCTTGATGGCTCCTTCAATCATCTTCAACGACACAGTCCAAGGGAAGGTTTTCCTTCCCGGACAGATCTTCGTATTCGTCGACTTCGCACTGTGGGCCAATTCACTTGGCAATCTGGAGTAGATCGACAGCTATGCCCCTGGACACCAGGTCAGATTTGGAAACCTAAACTACATAGCCGACATCCGCGGAGACTTGATCTTCAGTGGATTCGAGCCCATGTCAGGCGCGTCAGACAGTCCCGACGAGCATGACCTAGATCTGCCATCGGACACTACTCGAGTTATCGTGCCTGCGGCTGCTCCGGGAAACAATCCGGAGCAAACTGTGCCATCCCATGATGGGTGGATGGACCCCGCCACGGAGGTAGCACACTCATCGGCCTTGGAGCCGAACACTCCTCCCACCTCCTATGAGGTCGGTACCACTGGACCCTCGGACTCGTCTCCGGCTACAGGATCCGAACCACATACGCCCGTGCCTATCGAATCTGATGGGGCACCGGTCATGGAATTCACCTCCACGGATATCTTTCAGCGCTCGCCCTTGGGCGAAATGCTAAACTCATTAAGGTCTCTCTCTTTGTCAGGAGACTCTTGGCCGAACTATGTCTGGCTTGAGTGGGAAGCAGACGACGAAGAAATTTGACACCCACCCACCACCCACTTAATAGCCACTGTCGATGACTTAACTGACACGTTGGATTTCGACTCCGAAGACATCGATGGTACTTACAGCGATGCAGGAGAAGAACAGGAACCACCGCCCACTGGGCGCTGGAGTGCCACCTCATTATATGATATATATATGGTGGACACCCCAAAAGAAGGTGATGGTGAGGACACAACAAAGGATAAACCCCTCGATAAGCCACCAAAGCGACGCCATAGGCGCCACTCTAAATCCAGTCAGGGTAAAAATAGTGCAAGAAAGAATAACACCCCGGTCGACTCCAATGGAAACGACGACCCCATGGACCCAACGATGGAGTAGGACGAGCCAGGGGACAACGAACATAGTTCGGAGCCGACGACATATGACACCGATCCCGAGGGAAAAATTCAGCAACCTGTCTCCAGAGAAGAGAACAGTCCGGACGATGACGCATTCATCATCCCAGAAAAACGCTTGGAACAAGAGAACCTCCATCGAAGGCTTATTGGCACGGCGAGGAGCTTGAAGAAGCAGAAGCAAAGGCTTAAAGCCGCGCAGGATACACTCAACCGCAGATGGAACAAAGCACTTAACAATGAAGACATATACGGTGATAATCGCCACGCAAAGAGCTACCCAAAGCGCAAGCTACTGCCCGAATTCAAAGATAAGGCCATAGAGCCCATTCCGCCGAAAGACAATACGGCCGATCAGCCGGACCGACCACCCCGTGGCCGCGATATAGCGGCTACTGATGCCGCACACAATTCGGCACACGATCTACGCGAGCTCCTGGACAAAAAAAGCTAGTGTAGCCAGGTCCATCTTTGGATCTAGAAAACGTGCCCCGGTGCCAGAACATGGCCATAAAAATGATTGTACCGATGGAATACCAGATCAGAATCGACACCAAACACAACAACCGTCGACAGCATGCCATGACACATCCAAATACAGGGGTGCCGCACACCCCTTGTGCTTCACCGATGAGGTGCTAGATCATGAATTTCCAGAGGGATTTAAACCCGTAAATATAGAGGCATACGACGGAACAACAGACCCTGGGGTCTGGATTGAGGACTTTATCCTCCATATCCACATGGCTCACGGAGATGATCTCCATGCCATTAAATACCTGCCCCTCAAGTTAAAAGGACCAACTCGGCATTGGTTGAAAAGCCTCCCCGAAAAATCCATCGGAAGTTGGGAGGAACTTGAGGACGCTTTCAGGGCCAATTTTTAAGGGACATATGTCCGACCTCCGGATGCAGACGACCTAAGTCACATAACTCAACAGCCCGGAGAGTCAGCCCGAAAGCTTTGGAACAGATTTCTTACTAAGAAGAATCAAATCGTTGACTATCCGGATGTCGAAGCCTTGGCGGCTTTCAAGCATAGTATCCGAGACGAATGGCTCGCCAGACACCTCGGCCAAGAAAAGCCGAGGACAATGGCAGCCCTTACAAGCCTTATGACCCGCTTTTGCGCGGGCGAGGACAGCTGGTTGGCCCGTAGCAGCACCAGCGACCCGGGCACATCCGAAGTTAGGGATGGCAACGGGAAGCCACGACGCAATAGAAACAAGCATCAAAGCAATGAAGACAGCCCAGATAATATGACGGTCAACGTCGGATTCAGGGGCCCTCGACCTGGTCAATGGAAGAAGCCATTTAAAGGCATTAGAGATGGACCGTCCAGCCTAAACAAAATCCTAGACAAGTTATGTCAGATTCATGGCACCCCCGAAAAACCTGCAAACCACACCCACAGAGAGTGTTGGGTTTTCAAGCAGGTCGGCAAGCTAAATACCAAACACAGGGGGAGGGAGACGCCAAGTGAAGACGAGGATGAGCCCCGCTAGCTGAATACTGGGGACATAAAAAATTCCCACCAGCAGTCAAAACAGTGAATATGATATACGCAACTCACATTCCAAAGAGAAGGCGCAAACGCACACTCCATGACATATACGCTGCAGAACCCGTTGCCCCCAAATACAATCCCTGGTCGGCCTGCTCGATCACCTTTGATCGCAGGGATCATCCGACTAGTATCCGGCACGGAGGATCGACCGCCTTAGTGCTCGACCGGTCATTGATGGATACCATCTCACTAGAGTCCTCATGGACGGCGGCAGTAGTCTTAACCTGATATATTAGGACACTGTCCGCAAAATGGGGATAGACCCGTCAAGAATCAGCCAAAGTAATACTACCTTTAAAGGAGTGATACCAGGCATCTAGGCCCGCTGCACGGGCTCTCTAATACTAGAGGTTGTATTCGGTTCGCCCGACAACTTTAGAAGCGAAGAACTAATCTTCGACATCGCTCCATTCAGAAGCGGCTATCACGCACTACTTGGGAGAACGACCTTTGCTCGTTTCAATGCAGTACCACACTACGCCTATCTCAAGCTTAAGATGCCCGGTCCATGTGGCGTCATTACAGTTAGCGGAAATACTGAGCGCTCCCTACATGCGGAAGAATATGTGGCGGCTCTAGCAGCCGAACACTAAGCGGCCCCTCCAACCAGAATTGGTCGTCAGGACCACGGACACGGTTAGATGAGTCCGGCGCTCCACCAGGTGTAAAACCTCAGATGAACCTGAGCTTGGGTTGATATACCCCTGTAGGTGGTGCTAGGGGCAGCTCACAAGAAAAAGCCCATAGTTCGGCTCGACCCTATTAATATAATAACATATTGCATTCTCATGGTTTGTTTAGATTAACCACTTCTTGGCACAAATTTTTTCACCAAGGTTTGTTTTCCTTTTTATAGATGATCATCGTACTACACCCTTCCAGAATACGGCACAACGGAGATAAAGGCGTAGACGTGCAGCAGGGCCCCGCTCAAAGGTTTCTTTTCAGATTAAGACCATGCGTAAACCTTCTTACTATCTCTTGTTGCTTCATACCCACCGGATATTTAACGGAAGGGGATACTGCTGTTCTTGACATTTCGTCACGCCAGATTAACGCATGTATCTGGACACACAGGGCTCATTATCGAGGGCGTTACTCAGCCCAGTATATGTCATAAAGTCCGAATACCTTAGGGAGTGTTCGGCGTCGCGAGTTTGGCCTTATATGCATCAGCTCCGAATCATGTCTTTGGTGAAATGTTGGGCTTGCCCTGCTCCCATGTTTTTCTGCCTTACGTTCCGCTCTATCGGCTAAGGTGGCACCGGGAGAACTACTGCGACTGTGCCCTGGTTCATCTGGGTGAGCACCTCAGTAGAGAAAGCCAAAAACTGACTGTCATGATAAAGCGAGAGACTGGTCAACCACTCGAAGACTTAGCGGAATCTTCACGATTCCTCCGCATTAACGAAGGACCGGTTTCCTGGTTACGTATGTACGTGCATCGTATTCGGATGAACACGAATGTACCAGGGGCTATATAGTAGCCCCACTGTCAAACTCCTATGGCTAAGTGAAAGTGTTAAAGCTATATAGTCCGATTTCCTGGTTCGCTGCGCTATCACCTCCTTAATGGACCAAGACGTTGGATCAAGTGTGATTACGCATTTTTTCAAACACCCCCACATTATATGCGTGGGGGTGGAAGCCGCCGACTGCTAACTTTCAGGTTATATACATACATAAATGGCCACACAGGAGGCACTATAATACTTTCAGGCAAAAGTATAAACACAACCTTTAGAATCAATATCACATTGTTTTTACAATTCAGATACATGTCACTCAAACCTGACACTCTTCGAGCACTGCGCCTCTATTAAGCAGGCTCCTTCTAGGACTTCGGCAAAATAGTGCTCGGCAGGGTTCTGGCCTCCCGCCGGACCCCGGGTCGCAATAGCAGTGGCATCCATACCTGCCCAGTATGTCTTGACACAGGCCAGAGCCATCCGTGTACCCTCTATGCACGCCGGCCTCTTCAAGGCATTGATATGCGAAACATCACCAAGGAACTATTGCACCAAACCAAAATAACTGCCCGGCCTTGGTCCCCTTGGCCAAAGATGATCCACGACAGATCTCATGGCAATCCCGGATAACCTATGGAGCTCGGCCCACTCAGCCATTTGTTCATTCAACATCAGCGGACGCTTTGGAGAACTAAACTGCGACCAGAACAATCGTTCTGCCTCTTGATCTTCCTGATCCTTGAAATATTCAATCGCATCAGCAACACTCTTTGCCAAGTCCAAATATGCATCCTCAGCACTCCATAATTGATCCAGAGGGGCATACTTCGGATCTTCGAACTTCGTTCGTAACAAAAAAGGTTTTCCAGCCGTTATATCCCCGGCTTGATGAAGCTCCTCCTTTGCTGCTCTGATCACAGAGCGAGTCTCCTTCGCTGCTTCCAAGGCCTTACTCAGGTCAGCCATTTTCATTTGATTTTCCTTTTCAAGGAGCTCATAACAGTCGGCGGCATCCTTAAGCTCAACAGCCATCTTGGCTATTTTTTCTTCGCTCTGGCGATGAGCAGCCTATTTGGCTCTCAACTCCTCCGCCGCCTTTAGGGCAGCCGCATCACTTCTCCTAGCTTGCTCCTTGGCTAGGGCAAGCTCCACCCTAAGGGTTTCCACGGCAGCACCTCCATCTACATGCATAGCATATTATAGATACTAGCACCATGCTCCTCTTAATATTTGCCAACAAAGCCAAAAATACTTACCCTGGGCCTCGTCAAGCCGCTTGTTCACAAGCGCGATGTCAGCATCTGCCACATCAAGTTGCCGGTTTAGTTCGGCAAAATCAGCATTTTGGTCAGCCGCCGGACCCTTAGCCGCCTGTACATAAAAGTTGTACGATTATTTACCTGGGATTATGATCCTCTGTTTGCCACCTCTGGATGACAACCAGAGTCTAAGGGGCTACTATCTCCATAGAGCACACCTAGCATGTGCAGTACAATTGAAAATATACATAATATTTTATATATACCTCAAAGCCTTTGAGCAGGCTCATAAAAGCTTCATCCAGTCCGCTTTTGGCGGACGCAATCCTCGCAAACACCGTGCCCATTAAGGTACGATGCGCCTCTGGGATAGCCGCTTGCTCCAGAAGACCCATCAGTCTGTCCGGCTGCGCGCCGAACACGCCCGGACTCTTCCTATCACCCTCCTTGGGAGCCGAACACTCCGGGCTTCAGGCGGCCGAAGTATTAACTTCTGGCCTATGCGGATTGGGAGAAATCCTCCGCGACGACACCTCGGGGTCGTCCGCCCATGGGGCGGGGAGGCAAGGGGAGGCATTTCGCTCTCCATCATCTCTGGAAGAAGATCCCCCGAAGATGAGCTCTGTTGAGAAGGGCTCCGAGCCGGACTGCAAGAGATAAGTCTCGGTTATTGTACTCAGGGCTAAAACAGGACATATTTACTAAAGTGCTTTCGATTCACACACGGCTTGTTGGAGGGCTGGCCCTCTGGCGGGCACTACACGGTAAGGACGCCCTTCGGGGCAGGGCCCCCCGGCAAAGGCTTCTTCCTTTGTTTAGAAGTCTCCGCTTCCAAGTTTTTGGAGGCAACCCTTTTCTTCCTGTGAGGGGAGGGGATGTTAGTTTCGCCTCCCCTATTACCCTCCTTCTTGGAGACATCAATTCCCCCGGTATGGATGTACAATGCATGAAACCCGCCTTCGTCCTCTCTATCCCTCCCCTCATCCTCTCCTGATGGTACCTGATATGGTGCACGCTCAAGCATCCTGATCAATAAAGGATCCGGCGAGCCTTCAGGAAGAGGATCCGAACACCTAATCCTCTCCGCCTTTCTTAGCCAGTCCTGGCCAAGGGTAGCTTTCAGAATAAAGCTATAATAAACACAAAATAGTGTGTTCGGTTGTAGAGTTACTTACTTGGGTATCCGGATGATTACAGTTCAGGCCCGCATCCTCGATGGTGTCCGGACACTTTATTCATGGTCCAAAGAACAACTTATACATCCCTTCGAGCGTCACGCCAAAGAAGTGATGAATAGTTTGTGGTCCCTCTAGGTTGAACTCCCACAGCTGGAGAGGTCAACGTTTGCACGACAGGATCCGACGAACTAGCATTACTTGAATTATTTTGACGAGGCTGATATCCCTCTTAAGAAGATCCCAAATCCGGCTCTGCAATGTCGGTACATCATTAGTAGGCCCCCAGTCCAGTCCCTTGTTGACCCATGATGCTAGTTGAGGCGGAGGGCCCGAGCGGAAGGCAGGGGTAGCCGCCCACTTTGTGCCTCGGGGAGCCGTGATATAGAACCACTCCTGTCGGTGTCAAAACTGGCGGATCTCGGGTAGGGGGTCCCGAACTAGGCGTCTAGGCGGATGGTAACAAGAGACAAGGGACACGATGTTTTTACCCAGGTTCGGGCCCTCTCGATGGAGGTAAAACCCTACTCCTGCTTGATTAATATTGATGATATGGGTAGTACAAGAGTGGATCTACCACGAGATCAGAGAGGCTAAACCCTAGAAGCTAGCCTACGGTATGATTGTTCTTCGTCCTACGGACTAAAACTCTCCGGTTTATATAGACACCGGAGAGGGCTAGGGCTACACAGAGTCAGTTACAATGGGAGGAGATCTTCATATCGTATCGCCAAGCTTTCCTTCCACGCCAAGGAAAGTCCCATCCGAACACGGGACGGAGTCTTCAATCTTGTATCTTCATAGTCCGGGAGTCCGACCAAAGGTCATAGTCCGGCCATCCGGACACCCCCTAATCCAGGACTCCCTCAGTAGCCCCTGAACCAGGCTTCAATGACGACGAGTCCGGAGCGCAAATTGTCTTCGGCATTGCAAGGCGGGTTCCTCCTCCGAATACTTCATAGAAGATGTTGAACACAAGGATAGTGTCCGGCTCTGCAAAAGTAAGTTCCACATACCACCGTAGAGAGAATAATATCCGCACAAATCTAATCTGCCGATGTATTCCGCAGCATGACATCACGCCATGGCCAAGCCGTTATTCGAATCATTTTACTGCTCCACCTCTGCGCGTTTAGCGAGGCGGTTTCCTTGGCACGTCTTGTCAAAGAAGAGATCGTGTCCCCTTATTCCGGGATTCTCATCAATACGGGCGTGGGTAACCCAACCACGCCGTTAACCGTGGCGCTTGGGAGATAAGCAAGTTTTATTAGGCCGGTGGGGGCTCGTAGTTTCGGCCACCCATATAAGGGGATAAGAATCTACCCTTTCCATTTACGCCTTCTTCCTCCTTTGCTTATTCGTCCCTGCGCGCTCGAGCTCCAACGCCCAAGCCCGCAATTCCCACCTCAACCTTCTCCAATCATGTCTGGAGCGGGAGGTAGATGGATGGCCTCCTCCATCACGGAGGGGCAAATCAAAAAGCTGAGGAAGGCCAGATACCTATCTGACAACATCGCGCACCGGCTTCCAGATGTGGGGCAACTCATCCCCACCCCCAGGCCCCATGAGAGGGTTGTTTTTCTTCCCCATTTCCTCCGCGGACTGGGTTTTCTACTCCACCCGTTCGTCCGGGGGCTCATGTTCTACTACGGCCTGGATTTCCACGATCTGGCCCCGAACTTCATCCTCAACATCTCGGCGTTCATCATCGTGTGCGAGGCCTTCCTCCGCATCCAGCCTCATTTTGTCCTATGGCTGAAGATCTTCAGTGTCAAGCCGAAGGTCGTGGGCGGCCGCCAAGCGGAGTGCGGAGGTGCCATGGTGGGCAAGATAGCCAACGTTACATGGCTTGAGGGCGCCTTCGTAGAGACCATCAAAGGGTGGCAATCGGGGTGGTTCTATATCACCGAGCCGCGTGACCCTAAATGGGCAGCGGCCCCCGAATTCCGATATGGCATCCCCACACGGCTCACATCTTGGAAAGAGATGGGCCTGTTGTGGGGTAATTCGGCGGAAGTGACCGGACTTCAAACCTGCATCAAAGACCTGATCGGCAGGAAGGTTAAACTTGTCACCGTAGTCCAGGTCATGCTCTTCCGCCGGATTCTCCCGTGTCAACGACGGGATTTCAGCTTGTGGGAGTTCGACCCGGCCCAGCACCAGACTCTATCCCGACTTTTCGACACAAAGCACGAGGATGCCTGGAAGGTGCTATTCAAGAGCTCCGAGGTCTCCCCTCCCATCACCGAGGATCGCGGATTCTGCGCCAAGCACCAAGCCAACGCGGTGAGCTTAATTTTCCCTTTACGGGGTATTTGTTTTTCATAGATTTGATTCTATGCGGGATCTAAACCCCCATCTCTTTAACAGGACTGGCAGAAGAAGGCCGGACAGATCAACTGTCCGGCTCCCTTGCCCGAAGACCCAGCGGACGCTCGCTTGACAAAGCTGCTGGTTCCGGCACCTCACGTGGTGCGGGAGAAGAAGGCCAAGAAGAAGGCCACGGGGACTCGAAAGAGTTCCCGCGCTTGGTGGTGTCGGATTCTGCGCCTGACAACCCAGAAGCACCCTCCGCCTCTGAGGATGAGGAGGAGGAAGAAGAAGAAGCCTCTCCCCCTCCAACGGGGGAAGGAAAGAAAAGGAAGGCCACCCCAACTGGGGAGGCCCGAGGGTCCAAGAAGGGGAGAACCCTCCTTCCGGACTACACCTCCGATGCCGAAGACGGCGGCGAGGAATGGCCATCCAGGGTCAAGCCCCTGGCAAAATCGTAAGCATCCGGATATCCGAATAACTTATGGTGCTCCTGTTGGGGAACGTAGTAATTTCAAAAAATTTCCTATGCACACGCAAGATCATGGTGATGGCATAGCAACGAGAGGGGAGAGTGTTGTCCACGTACCCTCGTAGACCGTAAGCGGAAGCGTTAGCACAACGCGGTTGATGTAGTCGTACGTCTTCAAGATCCAACCGATCCAAGCATCGAACGTACGGCACCTCCGAGTTCAGCACACGTTCAGCTCGATGACGATCCCCGGGCTCCGATCCAGCAAAGCTTCGGGGATGAGTTCCGTCAGCACGACGGCGTGGTGACGATGATGATGTTCTACCGGCGCAGGGCTTCGCCTAAACTCCGCAACGATATGACCGAGGTGGAATATGGTGGAGGGGGGCACCGCACACGGCTAAGGAACGATCCGTAGATCAACTTGTGTGTCTATGGGGTGCCCCCCGCCCCCGTATATAAAGGAGGGAGGGGGGAGGTGCGGCCGGCCCCTTTGGGGTGCGCCTGGAGGAGTCCTACTCCCACCGGGAGTAGGACTCCCCCCTCTTGCCTTGGTGGAGAAGGAAAGGGGGGAGGGGAAAGAGGAAAGGGGAGCGCCGCCCCCCCCTTCCTTGTCCTATTCAGACTAGGGGGGGAGGGGGCGCGCGGCCTGCCCTGGCCGGCCCTCCTCTTCTGCCTCATGGCCCACTAAGGCCCATTAACCCCCGGGAGGGTTCTGGTAACCCCCCGGTGTTCCGGTAAAATCCCGATTTCACCCGGAACCTTTCCGATGTCCAAACATAGGCTTCCAATATATCAATCTTTATGTCTCGACCATTTCAAGACTCCTCGTTACGTCCGTGATCACATCTGGGACTCTGAACAAACTTCGGTACATCAAAACTTATAAACTCATAATAAAACTGTCATCGTAACGTTAAGCGTGCGGACCCTACGGGTTCGAGAACTATGTAGACATGACCTAGAACTATTCTCGGTCAATAAACAATAGCGGAACCTAGATGCCCATATTGGTTCCTACATATTCTACGAAGATCTTTATCGGTCAAACCGCATAACAACATACAGTGTTCCCTTTGTCATCGGTGTGTTACTTGCCTGAGATTTGATCATCGGTATCCAATACCTAGTTCAATCTCGTTACCGGCAAGTCTCTTTACTCGTTCCGTAATGCATCATTCCGTAACCAACTCATTTGGTCACATTGCTTGCAAGGCTTATAAAGATGTGCATTACCGAGAGGGCCCAGAGATACCTCTCTGACAATCGGAGTGACAAAACCTAATCTCGAAATACGCCAACTCAACATGTACCTTCGGAGACACCTCTAGTACTCCTTTATAATCACCCAGTTACGTTGTGACATTTGGTAGTACCCAAAGTGTTCCTCCGGTAAACGGGAGTTGCATATTTTCTCATAGTTACAGGAACATGTATAAGTCATGAAGAAAGCAATAGCAATATACTAAACGATCAAGTGCTAGGCTAACGGAATGGGTCATGTCAATCACATCATTCTTCTAATGATGTGATCCCATTAATCAAATGACAACACATGTCTATGGTTAGGAAACATAACCATCTTTGATTAATGAGCTAGTCAAGTAGAGGCATACTAGTGACTATATGTTTGTCTATGTATTCACACATGTATCATGTTTCCGGTTAATACAATTCTAGCATGAATAATAAACATTTATCATGATATGAGGAAATAAATAATAACTTTATTATTGCCTCTAGGGCATATTTCCTTCAGTCTCCCAGTTGCACTAGAGTCAATAATCTAGATTACATAGTAATGATTCTAACACCCATGGAGTCTTGGTGATGATCATGTTTTGCTCGTGAGAGTGGCTTAGTCAACGGGTCTGCAACATTCAGATCGGTATGTATCTTGCAAATCTCTATGTCTCCCACTTGGACTTGGTCCCGAATGGAAGTGAAGCGTCTCTTGATGTGCTTGGTCCTCTTGTGAAATCTGGATTCCTTTGCTAAGGCAATTGCACCAGTATTGTCACAGAAGATTTTCATTGGTCCCGATGCACTAGGTATGACACCTAGATCGGAAATGAACTCCTTCATCCAGACTCCTTCATTTGCTGCTTCCGAAGCAGCTATGTACTCCGCTTCACATGTAGATCCCGCCACGACGCTTTGTTTAGAACTGCACCAACTTACAGCTCCACCGTTTAATAAAAACACGTATCCGGTTTGCGATTTAGAATCGTCCGGATCAGTGTCAAAGCTTGCATCGACGTAACCATTTACAACTAGCTCTTTGTCACCTCCATATACGAGAAACATATCCTTAGTACTTTTCAGGTATTTCAGGATGTTCTTGACCGCTGTCCAGTGATCCACTCCTGGATTACTTTGGTACCTTCCTCCAAGCTAATTGCTAAGCATACGTCAGGTCTGGTACACAGCATTGCATACATGATAGAGCCTATGGCTGAAGCATAGGGAACATCTTTCATTTTCTCTCTATCTTCTGCTGTGGTCGGGCATTGAGTTTGACTCAACTTCACACCTTGTAGTACGGGCAAGAACCCTTTCTTTGCCTGATCCATTTTGAACTTTTTCAAAATTTTATCAAGGTATGTGCTTTGTGAAAGTCCTATTAAGCGTCTTGATCTATCTCTATAGATCTTGATGCCCAATATGTAAGCAGCTTCACCGAGGTCTTTCATTGAAAAACTTTTATTCAAGTATCCCTTTATGCTATCCAGAAATTCTATATCATTTCCAATTAATAATATGTCATCTACATATAATATCAGAAATGCTACAGAGCTCCCACTCACTTTCTTGTAAATACAGGCTTCTCCAAAAGTCTGTATAAAACCATATGCTTTGATCACACTATCAAAGCGTTTATTCCAACTCCGAGATGCTTGCACCAGTCCATAAATGGAACGCTGGAGCTTGCACACTTTGTTAGCACCTTTTGGATCTACAAAACCTTCTGGCTGCATCATATACAACTCTTCTTCCAGAAATCCATTCAAGAATGCAGTTTTGACATCCATTTGCCAAATTTCATAATTATGAAATGCAGCAATAGCTAACATGATTTGGACAGACTTAAGCATAGCTACGAGTGAGAAAGTCTCATCGTAGTCAACCACTTCAACTTGTCAAAAACCTTTCACAACAAGTCGAGCTTTATAGACAGTTATATTACCATCAGCGTCAGTCTTCTTCTTAAAAATCCATTTATTCTCAATGGCTTGCCGATCATCAGGCAAGTCAACCAAATTCCATACTTTGTTTTCATACATGGATCCCATCTCAGATTTCATGGCCTCTAGCCATTTTGCAGAATCTGGGCTCATCATCGCTTCCTCATAGTTCGTAGGTTCATCATGGTCAAGCAACATGACTTCCAGAATTGGATTACCGTACCACTCTGGTGCGGATCTTACTCTGGTAGACCTACGAGGTTCAGTAGAAACTTGATCTGAAGTTTCATGATCAATATCATTAGCTTCCTCACTAATTGGTGTAGTTGTCACAGGAACCGGTTCTTGTGATGAACTACTTTCCAATAAGGGAGTAGATACAGTTATCTCATCAAGTTATACTTTCCTCCCACTCACTTCTTTCGAGAGAAACTCCTTCTCTAGAAAGGATCCGATTTTAGCAACGAAAATCCTACCCTCAGATCTGTGATAGAAGGTGTACCCAATAGTCTCTTTTGGGTATCCTATGAAGACACATTTCTCCGATTTGGGTTCGAGCTTATCTGGTTGAAGTTTCTTCACATAAGCATCGCAGCCCCAAACTTTAAGAAACGACAACTTTGGTTTCTTGCCAAACCACAGTTCATAAGGCGTCGTCTTAACGGATTTTGATGGTGCCCTATTTAACGTGAATGCGGCCGTCTCTAAAGCATAACCCCAAAACGATAGCGGTAAATCAGTAAGAGACATCATAGATCGCACCATATCTAGTAAAGTACGATTACGACGTTCGGACACACATTTCGTTGTGGTGTTCCGGGTGGCGTGAGTTGCGAAACTATTCCGTGTTGTTTCAAGTGTAGACCAAACTCGTAACTCAAATATTCTCCTCCACGATCAGATCATAGAAATTTTATTTTCCTGTTACGATGATTTTCTACTTCACTCTGAAATTCTTTGAACTTTTCAAATGTTTCAGACTTGTGTTTCATCAAGTAGATATACCCATATCTGCTCAAATCATCTGTGAAGGTGAGAAAGTAACGATATCCGCCGCGAGCCTCAACATTCATTGGACCATAAACATCAGTATGTATGATTTCCAACAAATCAGTTGCTCGCTCTATAGTTCCGAAGAACGGCGTTTTAGTCATCTTGCCCATGAGGCACGGTTTGTAAGTACCAAGTGATTCATAATCAAGTGATTCCAAAATCCCATCAGTATGGAGTTTCTTCAAGCGCTTTACACCGATATGACCTAAACGGCAGTGCCACAAATAAGTTGCACTATCATTATTAACTCTGCATCTTTTGGTTTCAACACTATGAATATGTGTATCACTACTATCGAGATTTAATAAAAATAGACCACTCTTCAAGGGTGCATGACCATAAAAGATATTACTCATATAAATAGAACAACCATTATTCTCTGATTTAAATGAATAACCGTCTCGCATCAAACAAGATCCAGATATAATGTTCATGCTTAACACTGGCACCAAATAACAATTATTTAGGTCTAAAACTAATCCCGATGGTAGATGTAGAGGTAGCGTGCCGACCGTGATCACATCGACTTTGGAACCATTTCCCACGCGCATCGTCACCTCGTCCTTGCCAATCTTCGCTTAATCTGTAGTCCCTGTTTCGAGTTGCAAATATTAGCAACAGAACCAGTATCAAATACCCAGGTGCTACTGCGAGCATTAGTAAGGTACACATCAATAACATGTATATCACATATACCTTTGTTCACTTTGCCATCCTTCTTATCCGCCAAATACTTGGGGCAGTTCCGCTTCCAGTGTCCAGTCTGCTTGCAGTAGAAGCACTCAGTTTCAGGCTTAGGTCCAGACTTGGGTTTCTTCTCTTGAGCCGCAACTTGCTTGCTGTTCTTTTTGAAGTTCCCCTTCTTCTTCCATTTGCCCTTTTTCTTGAAACTGGTGGTCTTGTTAACCATCAACACTTGATGCTCCTTCTTGATTTCTACCTCCGCGGCTTTTAGCATTGCGAAGAGCTCGGGAATAGTCTTGTTCATCCCTTGCATATTATAGTTCATTACGAAGCTCTTGTAGCTTGGTGGCAGTGATTGAAGAATTCTGTCAATGACACTATCATCAGGAAGATTAACTCCCAGTTGAATCAAGTGATTATTATACCCAGACATTTTGAGTATATGTTCACTGACAGAACTATTCTCTTCCATCTTGCAGCTATAGAACTTATTGGAGACTTCATATCTCTCAATCCGGGCATTTGCTTGAAATATTAACTTCAACTCCTGGAACATCTCATATGCTCCATGACATTCAAAACGTCGTTGAAGACCCGGTTCTAAGCCGTAAAGCATGGCACACTGAACTATCGAGTAGTCATCAGCTTTGCTCTGCCAGACGTTCTTAACATCGTCAGTTGCATCAGTAGCAGGCCTGGCACCCAGCGGTGCTTCCAGGACATAACTTTTCTGTGCAGCAATAAGGATAATCCTCAGGTTACGGACCCAGTCCGTGTAATTGCTACCATCATCTTTCAACTTTGCTTTCTCAAGGAACGCATTAAAATTCAACGGAACAACAGCACGAGCCATCTATCTACAAACAAACATAGACAAGCAAAATACGATCAGGTACTAAGTTCATGATAAATTTAAGTTCAATTAATCATATTACTTAAGAACTCCCACTTAGACAGACATCTCTCTAGTCATCTAAGTGATCACGTGATCCAAATCAACTAAACCATGTCCGATCATCACGTGAGATGGAGTAGTTTCAATGGTGAACATCACTATGTTGATCATATCTACTATATGATTCACGCTCGACCATTCGGTCTCCGTGTTCCGAGGCCATATCTGTATATGCTAGGCTCATCAAGTATGACCTGAGTATTCTGCGTGTGCAACTGTTTTGCACCCGTTGTATTTGAACGTAGAGCCTATCACACCCGATCATCACGTGGTGTCTCAGCACGAAGAACTTTCGCAATGATGCATACTCAGGGAGAACACTTCTTGATTATTAGTGAGAGATCATCTTAAAATGCTACCGTCAATCAAAGCAAGATAAGATGCATAAAGGATAAACATCACATGCAATCAATATAAGTGATATGATATGGCCATCATCATCTTGTGCTTGTGATCTCCATCTTCGAAGCACCGTCGTGATCACCATCGTCACCGGCGCGACACCTTGATCTCCATCGTAGCATCGTTGTCGTTACGCCATCTATTGCTTCTATGACTATCGCTACCGCTTAGAGATAAAGTAAAGCAATTACAGGGCATTTGCATTTCATACAATAAAGCGACAACCATATGGCTGCTGCCAGTTGCCGATAACTTTGGTTACAAAACATGATCATCTCATACAATATAATATAGCATCACGTCTTGACCATATCACATCACAACATGCCCTGCAAAAACAAGTTAGACGTCCTCTACTTTGTTGTTGCAAATTTTACGTGGCTGCTACGGGCTTTAGCAAGAACCGTTCTTACCTACGCATAAAAACCACAATGATAGTTCGTCAAGTTGGTGCTGTTTTAACCTTCGCAAGGACCGGGCGTAGCCACACTCGATTCAGCTAAAGTGAGAGAGACAGACACCCGCCAGCCACCTTTAAGCATGAGTGCTCATAACGGTGAAACCAGTCTCGCGTAAGCATACGCGTAATGTCGGTCTGGGCCGCTTCATCTCACAATACCGCCGAACCAAAGTATGACATGCTGGTAAGCAGTATGACTTGTATCTCCCACAACTCACTTGTGTTCTACTCGTGCATATGACATCAACGCATAAAACCTAGGCTCGGATGCCACTGTTGGGGAACGTAGTAATTTCAAAAAAAATCCTACGCACACGCAAGATCATGGTGATGGCATAGCAACGAGAGGGGAGAGTGTTGTCCACGTACCCTCGTAGACCGTAAGCGGAAGCGTTAGCACAACGCGGTTGATGTAGTCGTACGTCTTCACGATCCGACCGATCCAAGCACCGAACGTACGGCACCTCCGAGTTCAGCACACGTTCAGCTCGATGATGATCCCCGGGCTCCTATCCAGCAAAGCTTCGGGGATGAGTTCCATCAGCACGACGGCGTGGTGACGATGATGATGTTCTACCAGCGCAGGGCTTCGCCTAAACTCCGCAACGATATGACCGAGGTGGAATATGGTGGAGGGGGGCACCGCACACGGCTAAGGAATGATCCGTAGATCAACTTGTGTGTCTATGGGGTGCCCCCCGCCCCCGTATATAAAGGAGGGAGGGGGGAGGTGCGGCCGGCCCCTTTGGGGTGCGCCTGGAGGAGTCCTACTCCCACCGGGAGTAGGACTCCCCCCTCTTGCCTTGGTGGAGAAGGAAAGGGGGGAGGGGAAAGAGGAAAGGGGGGCGCCGCCCCCCCTTCCTTGTCCTATTCAGACTAGGGGGGAGGGGGCGCGCGGCCTGCCCTAGCCGGCCCATCTCTTCTCCCTCATGGCCCACTAAGGCCCATTAACCCCTGGGAGGGTTCCGGTAACCCCCCGGTGTTCCGGTAAAATCCCGATTTCACCCGGAACCTTTCCGATGTTCAAACATAGGCTTCCAATATATCAATCTTTATGTCTCGACTATTTCGAGACTCCTCATTACGTTCGTGATCACATCCGGGACTCCGAAAAAACTTCGGTACATCAAAACTTATAAACTCATAATAAAACTGTCATCGTAATGTTAAGCGTGCGGACCCTACGGGTTCGAGAACTATGTAGACATGACCTAGAACTATTCTCGGTCAATAACCAATAGCGGAACCTGGATGCCCATATTGGTTCCTACATATTCTACGAAGATCTTTATCGGTCAAACCGCATAACAACATACGTTGTTCCCTTTGTCATCGGTATGTTACTTGCCTGAGATTTGATCGTCGGTATCCAATACCTAGTTCAATCTCGTTACCGGCAAGTCTCTTTACTCGTTCCGTAATGCATCATTCCGTAACCAACTCATTTGGTCACATTGCTTGCAAGGCTTATAAAGATGTGCATTACCGAGAGGGCCCAGAGATACCTCTCCGACAATCAGAGTGACAAAACCTAATCTCGAAATACGCCAACTCAACATGTACCTTCGGAGACACCTGTAGTACTCCTTTATAATCACCCAGTTACGTTGTGACGTTTGGTAGTACCCAAAGTGTTCCTCCGGTAAACGGGAGTTGCATATTTCTCATAGTTACAGGAACATGTATAAGTCATGAAGAAAGCAATAGCAATATACTAAATGATCAAGTGCTAGGCTAACGGAATGGGTCATGTCAATCACATCATTCTTCTAATGATGTGATCCCATTAATCAAATGACAACACATGTCTGTGGTTAGGAAACATAACCATCTTTGATTAATGAGCTAGTCAAGTAGAGGCATATTAGTGACTATATGTTTGTCTATGTATTCACACATGTATCATGTTTCCGGTTAATACAATTCTAGCATGAATAATAAACATTTATCATGATATGAGGAAATAAATAATAACTTTATTATTGCCTCTAGGGAATATTTCCTTCAGCTCCTCCATTATTTGGCATTTTCTGACGCCGAATTTGATCATGCAGTCCGCCCAAGGCTCAGCTCGACGATTTGACGAGCGGCTCCTTGGATTCATCGGATGTGAATAGTGCTTCACTTCCGACGGCCTCCTCCCCTCTCCCTATGGACGACGCCGAGGTGGAGTCCCGAAAGGGACTAAACCAGGAGGAGGTGGTCCTGGAGGCACCTAAAGGCGGCCTCTCGGACTCCAGGCCCAAAGGGGGTAAAGCCTGGGAGGGATCCAAGTCCGGCTCTAGGCCGGACACTGCTCCGGAACCATCAACGGTTCCAGGGACCGGTAGGCAACGCCTTCGCAAGAAGGGCATGCCTACTACGCCGGCGGCCTCCATCCATCCGGAGGCGCCGGACAATTTGCTGGAGGTGCTTAACGGCGCCTCCATTGACGAGGAACACCGCACTGTTATGAGTGTGGTGATTCAGAAGGTTTAGTCCGCCAAGAGCGGGCTGACAGAAGCATGTACAAGTTTGTTAACAGGCTTTGAGGTATGTGTTCAAAAACATATAAAAATGTTACCGCATAGACAGTAGCCCCTGATGCTCAGTTCGGCGTTCAAAAAGAAAAGCCGAGCTGAGGATCTAAAAAGATATACGCAGGAGTCTAACAAAAATATGTCAATATGGGAATGCAGGCTGCGGTGCTGACCTCTGCCGCACTGACTGCGGAGGTCAATGTATTGAAGGAGAGCCTCGAGCGGTCCGAGAACGAGCTCGGCCGTGCCAAGAAGGAGCTCGAGGACAAGGAGGGTATGTAATACCACATGTAAATGTATATAGAAATACTTGGTTGCAAATAATGACAGGACCAACGTAAATGTTGCAGGGGCCACGGCCGAGGTGGCGACCCTGAAGGAAGCGATGTCCAAGACCGAAAACAGTGCAGCCTTGGAGCGCACCGAGCGTGAGAAGCAGGAGGCGCGGGTGGCGGAGGTGCAGCAAGAGCTCCAGGCTCTCGTGGAGAAACACGAGAGTTTGGAGCTTGACTCGAAGACTCGAGAGTTCGAGCTCGCCTTGGCTCTTGAGAATGCCAAGACCACTAAGGTCGAAGCCCAGAAGGCCCTCCAGGAGATCGAGGCGATGAAGAAGATAGCGGCGGGTAAGGCATTCTTTATGCAAAGCAAGAATATAAAAGTAAATTATCTGTTACTTACCCGAATCCGGAGCTCTCCAAGAGCGTTTGCCGATCTGCCCCGTAGTGTGTCTGATGCTGCCGCATTCTACCGAGCCGAAGAGGGGAGCTCGACGGAAAAGGTGTTCTAGTCTCAGTATGCTGAGGCCAAACATCCGGTGCCCCTGAGCGACCAGCTGAAGCAGCTGGTCGAGCTCCACAAGGTGGCCGAACAGGCCATGAAGGGCCTTATAGTTCGGCTGTGTCCTAGAGAAGCCATGCCTGGGAGCTACTTCGGTCTGGTGCGGCGGCTAGTGGACGTGTGTCTGTGGATTGAAGTCATCAAGCGCTCCGTCCGTATCGAAGGTGCCCGTCGGGCCCTTGCCCGTGCTAAAGTGCACTGGGGCAAGCTAGACGCTGAGAAGCTTTTGACGGACGTGCCACCGCCGGGCAAAGAGTATCGCACGCCCGAGATGTATTATAAGGGAGTCCTGAAGGGTGCCCGCCTTATAGCGGACGAATGCTCCAAAGATGTAATTTTTGAGTAGACTCGCATCTGTTATCCTGTACGCTGAAAACTTTGTTCATATGCGTTAAGCAACGCTTTGTTAATTTAAAATATTACCTTTTGTGTGGCCGTTTATCAAATCTGAGAGATGCAAGTCGTCGGCTTCTACCCCCATGCCACGAGTGCTGGGGTGTTCGGGATAAACCTGAGCGCTCTTGTTCCCATTCTTGGGTCCATCTAGGGAGGCGCTCAGCACAACGAACCAGGCTATCGGACTTATAATGCTTTATCACTCTCACTTAGCCATAGAATTCTATAATTTTAAATTTCGGCGAAGCCCCTAGTATTCGGAAGACCGAGTTCGGGGCGCTATCCACGCCTAGGCCGGATAAGTCTGGCTCCTCGCTCTAAGCGGCATAAGTCTTTAAGGACTCGAAAAACCTTGCAAACAGCAACCGGTCTCTCGCACTATCATGAGGTCAGTTTTAGCTTTCTCTACTGAGGTTTTAACCCAGCTCAACTGGGGCACAATCGCAGTAGTTCTCCCAGCGCTAGCTTAGCCAACATTGCGGAACGTAAGGTACCAAAACATGGGAGCCGGGCAAACCCAACTATTGACCAAAGACATGATTCGGAGCCGATGCATATAGTGCTATAAGTTTGGGGTGTCGTACTCGTGAGAGTGTTCGGTCTTTTCACACCATGTTATGGGGTGCTTAAGCCCCTGGTGTATTGGCCGTACCAAAGTGTGCGGTTGCATAATGTCATGACTGAGCATATTTGTATAAAAAATAGATGAGTACAATAATAGATAAGAGCTATGTATTGTTTATTAAAAATGGCTGTTATGAAAGCAGAACGATACAAATAGTGCAGTAAGCAAGAGATGGGATTATTTGACATGTCCCCCTCCAGGGGCAAGCTGCGGGACTTTAAGTAAAACAGGTATTAAGCTCGTTATGGAGACCACCTGGACATTTGACGCGGCTTGTTCTCTCCCCGGCTATTGCATCGTGAGTTCGGCGAGTGTATTGCCGGACAGGCCTTCCGTATAGTTGGGTCCTGAAAGTGTAGAGAAAAGAAACGGCGGAATAGGGAGCCCCTTGGTGCGGTTGAGCCGCATTCTGGGCGTGTCGTAGTTGTGCCCCTCCCCTTATGCCCATGGTATCTCTAAGGCGTAATTATGTACGCGTGGTACCGATATCACCATCTAGCGAGGGCTGGGGTTGGGGCCGCACTGCTATGCTTGCTCGGAACGTGCCAGCCGGCTTTGTTGTAGGTTACTTCGGGCTCGCTTGACATTGTCCGGATGTTAAACACCTGGATTGGAGAATTGCCTTGAGAGGCTACTCTGTACTTCCACTGCCAGGGCCGCCGTGTGCTCCTCCGTTCGGAGAGAGCGTTCGGTGTTTCCATTTACCATGATAACTCCGCGAGGTCCTGTCATCTTGAGCTTGAGATATGCGTAGTGCGGCACCGCATTGAATTTTGCAAATGTGGTTCGTCCAAGCAGGGCGTGATAGCCACTACGGAATGGGACTATGTCGAAGATTAACTCTTCGCTTCAGAAATTATCCGGGGATCCGAAGACCACTTCGAGTGTAACCGAGCCTGTACAGCTGGCTTCTACACCTGGTATGACACCCTTAAAGGTTGTCTTTGTGGGTTTAATCCTCGAGGGATCTATACCCATTTTTCACACTGTATCCTGATAAAGCAGGTTCAGGCTGCTGCCGCCATCCATTAGGACTCTGGTGAGGTGAAATCCATCGATAATTGGGTCTAGGACCAATGCGGCAAATCCGCCGTGACGGATGCTAGTGGGGTGGTCCCTTCGATCAAAAGTGATCGGGCAGGAGGACCATGGGTTGAACTTTGGGGCGACTGGCTCCAACGCATAGACGTCCTTGAGAGCATGCTTCCGCTCCCTTTTGGGGATGTGGGTTGCGTATATCATGTTCACTGTCCGCACTTGCGGGGGGAATCCCTTCTGTCCTCTGTTCTTCGGCGTCCGGGGCTCCTCCTCGTCATCGCTATGTAGCCCCTTGTCTCTGGTTTCGGCACTTAACTTGCCTGCCTGCTTGAACACCCAACAATCCCTGTTGGTGTGGTTGGCTAGTTATTCGGGGGTGCCGTGTATCTGGCATGAGCGATCGAGTATCCGGTCTAAACTGGATGGGCCCGGAGGGTTTCTTTTGAATGGCTTCTTCCGCTGACCAGGTTTAGAGCCTCTGAATCCGGCATTGACTGCCGTATCCTTAGTATTGTCGCTGTTAATGCGGCGCTTGTGCTTGTTGCAACGTGACCTGCCATTGTTGTCCTTGGTATCCAAATTGCCAGGGCTCTTGGTTATGTTATTGCTACGAGCTAGCCAGCTGTCTTCTCCCGCACAAAAGCGGGTCATGAGTGTCGTGAGGGCTGCCATAGATTTCGGCTTTTCCTGTCCCAGGTGCCAGGCAAGCCATTCGTCTCGGATGTTGTGCCTGAAGGCTACGAGGGCCTCGGCGTTCGGACAGTCAACTATTTGTTTTTTCTTGGTTAGGAACCGTGTCCAGAATTGTCTGGCCGATTCCTCTGGCTGCTGGATTACGTGGCTTAGGTCATCGGCGTCTGGTGGTCGCACATAAGTGCCTTGGAAGTTGTCAAGGAATGCGGATTCTAGGTCCTCCCAACAACTAATTGACTCTGCTGGCAGGCTGTTAAGCCAATGCCGAGCTGGTCCTTTAAGCTTGAGCGGGAGGTATTTGATGGCGTGTAGATCATCACCACGGGCCATGTGAATATGAAGGAGATAATCCTCGATCCATACCGGGGATCTGTTGTGCCATCGTATGATTCGTTGTTGACGGGTTTAAAACCCTCGGGGATTTGATGATCCATTACTTCGTCTGTGAAGCATAGTGGGTGTGCGGCGCCCCTGTACTGGGCTATATCACGACGCAGCTCGGATGAGATTGGTCTGTTGTATTCGGCCTGGCCGTATTTATCATATCCGGCATGACGGTTATCGTCATGTGAAGTGGGGCGCCCACGCGATCCGTAGATCGATCTTGTTTGCCTTGCCTTATTCTCCAATATGTCTTGCAGGTCTGTTGCGTCTCCCCGCACTCTGGTATTTTTTGAGCGGTGCCGGGGTGCGGCTTGAGTCGAGGGCCTAAAGGCATCTCTGTCTCGGCCACGGGGTGGCCGATCGGGTGGATCGTACGCTGGTGATGTAGGTTTAGTTGCTTCCTACTCAAGTTGGGGTAGCAGCCTGCGCTTTCGGTAGCTCTTGGAGGGGCGTTCGAGTTTATACTCTTCGGCCGCCAGGACTTCGGTCCATCTGTCGGCTAGCAAGTCTTGGTCAGCTCTAAGCTGCTGTTGTTTTTTCTTGAGGCTGCTTGCCATGGCCATAAGCCTGCGTTTGAAACGCTCTTGTTCGACGGGATCCTCTGGCACGATGAATTCGTCGTCGTCGAGGCTTGCCTCGTCTTCGGAGGGAGGCATATACTTTTTGTCCTCGACCTCTCTGTCGGTCGCTCTCTCATGAGGGCTGGCTCCTTCGTCCTCCTGCACTGAATCCTGCTGGAGGGGGTTGTCTTCGGCACTGTCCGGCGTGTTGTTATCTCCGGTGCCGGACTCGCTGTTTTTACTTTGGCGGGATTTAGAGCAGCGCCGCTGACGTCGGTGCTTGGGTTGCTTCTTGGAGGGGTCGTCCTCCGTTTTTTCATCGTCATCCCCTGCTTTCGGGGTGTCCACCATGTATATGTCATATGACGAGGTGGCCTTCCAGTTCCCTAGAGGTGCTGGTTCTTGGTCGTCACCCTCATCGGCGTCCATACCGTCGATGTCTTCGGAGTCGAAGTCGAGCATGTCGGTTAAATCGTCGATAGTGGCTACGAAGTGGGTGGTGGGTGGGCTTCGAATTTCTTCGACGTCCGTATCCCAACCATGCTGACCGTAATCCGGCCAGGGCTCTCCTGTCAAAGAGAGAGAGTTTAGTGAATTCAGGATATCGCCAAAGGGCGAGTGATGAAAGACGTCCGTGGCAGTGAACTCCATGATCGGAGCCCAATCGGGTTCGATCGGAAGAGGTGCGGAAGATAAGGAGTTCGGAACGGAGTCCAGCACCCTGGAGTCATGGGCCTCGCCAAGGACGGGCTGGTTTTCGGCTCTATCGCCATAGGGATTGCGGCACCTGGGGCGGTGTCCAACCGTCCGTCCCCAATTGGCACGGTTGTCTCCGAGCTAATGGTCAGAGCAGGCACCTGAGCGACGCTCTGGGCGTTGTCCGGCGGCAGAGCTAAATCATGCCCATCGTGACAGTGCGGCGTGTTCGGCCGTGGCTCGAATCCGACAAAGATCATGTCCCCGCGGATGTAGGCCGTGTAGTTTAAAATTCCAAACCTGACCTGACGGCCAGGGGCGTAGCTTTCAATCTGCTCCAGATGGCCAAGTGAGTTGGCCCGCAGTGCGAAGCCGCCGAATACGAAGATCCGTCCGGGGAGAAAGGTCTCACCCTGGACCGCGTCATGGTTGATGATCAAAGAAGCCATCGGGCCTGAAGGTGACGACACAGAGGAACTCTCAATGAAAGCACCAATGTCGGTGTCAAAACCGGCGGATCTCGGGTAGGGGGTCCCGAACTGTGCGTCTAGGCAGATGGTAACAGGAGACAAGGGACACGATGTTTTTACCCAGGTTCGGGCCCTCTCGATGGAGGTAAAACCCTACTCCTGCTTGATTAATATTGATGATATGGGTAGTACAAGAGTGGATCTACCACGAGATCAGAGAGGCTAAACCCTAGAAGCTAGCCTATGGTATGATTGTTCTTCGTCCTACGGACTAAAACTCTCCGGTTTATATAGACACCAGAGAGGGCTAGGGCTACACAGAGTCGGTTACAATGGGAGAAGATCTTCATATCGTATCGCCAAGCTTGCCTTCCACGCCAAGGAAAGTCCCATCCGGACATGGGACGAAGTCTTCAATCTTGTATCTTCATAGTCCGGGAGTCCGGCCAAAGGTCATAGTTCGGCCATCCGGACACCCCCTAATCCAGGACTCCCGCAACTCCCGTTGCCATAAATCGGACACCTCTGGGAAGGGACCCTTGGGCCTTGGGGCATCGACGCCTTTGCTTATTATAGCGCCTCTGCACTCCGTGTGACGCCCGTCAATCATCTTCGGCTTCACATTGAAGGTCTTGAGCCACAGGCCAAAGTGTGGGGTGACATGGAGGAAGGCTTCGCACACAACGATAAACGACGAGATGTGAAGGATGGAATCCGGAGCCAGATCATGGAAATCTAGCCCATAATAGAACATGATCCCTTTGACAAAGGGATCCAGACTGAAACCTAGCCCTCGGAGGAAGTGGGAAACAAATACGACGCTCTCGTTGGGTTTAGGAGTGGGGATGACTTTCCCTTGAGCAGGCAGCCTATGCAGGATGTCAGCGGTCAGGTACCTGGCCTCCCTAAGCTTCTTGACGTCCTCCTCCATGATAGAGGAGGCCATCCACCGACCTTGAAGGTTGGATCCGGACATGATTGAAGGTCCGAAGTGCTTGAGCCTGAACCTTGGGTGTTGGAACTCGAGGTGAGGGAAGGGGAGGATCGAGCGCGGGTGTGAAAAGATAAGACCTTGGCCCCTTAATAAAGGGGGAGAATATCAAGCGTCCCCTGCGTGACCGTTTGGTACTTGCCTAAAATCAAGGAGTCATATTAACAAACGCGGTTGGGTTACCACGCCCGTATTGATGAGGATCCGGCAGTAAGGGGACATGATCTCTGCTTCGACAAGACGTGCCAAGGAAACCTCCTCGCAATGTGCGCAGTAGCTGGTTGTGAAAAATGGTTCGAATAATGACCGGGCCGTGGCGTGATGTCACTCTACAAAAGTTGTCAGCTGATTTGATTTGTGGAATACTGTTCTCTCTACGGTGGTATGTGGAATTTGTTTTGCAGAGCCGGACACGATACCCATGTTCAAAATCTTCTATGGAGTATTAGGAGGAGGAACCCGCCTTGCAATGCCGAAGACAATCTGTGTGCCGGACTCGTCGTCATTGAAGCCTGGTTCAGGGGCTACTGAGGGAGTCCTGGATTAGGGGGTATCCGGATAGCCGGACTATATACTTTGGCCGGACTGTTGGACTATGAAGATACAAGATTGAAGACTTCGTCCCGTGTCTGGATGGGACTCTCCTTTGCATGGAAGGCAATCTTGGCGATTCAGATATGTAGATCTCCTTCTCTATAACCGACTCTGTGTAACCCTATCCCCCTCCAATGTCTATATAAACTGGGGGGTTTAGTCCGTAGGACAACAACAATCATAATCGTAGGCTAGCTTCTAGGGTTTAGCCTCTACAATCTCGTGGTAGATAAACTCTTGTAATACTCATATCATCAAGATCAATCAAGCAGGAAGTAGGGTATTACCTCCATCAAGATAGCCCGAACCTGGGTAAACATCGTGTCCCCAGCCTCCTGTTACCATTAGCCTTAGACACACAGTTCGGGACCCCCTACCCGAGATCCGCTGGTTTTGACACCGTGCTACGTCTTGAGATTGCGTTGGTTTTCCTTGAAGGGGAAAGGGTGATGCAGCAATAGTAGTGTAAGTATTTCCCTCAGTTTTTGAGAACCAAGGTATCAATCCAGTAGGAGGCTCCTCAAAAGTCCCACACACCTACACAAACAAACAAAGAACTCGCAACCAACGCGATAAAAGGGTTGTCAATCCCTTCACGGCCACTTGCGGAAGTGAGATCTGATAAACATAAAATGATAAGATAAATATATTTTTGGTATTTTACGATATAGATTGGAAAAGTAAAGATGCAAATAAAAGTAGATTGAAAGCTTATATGATAAAAGATAGACCCGTGGGCCATAGATTTCACTAGAAGCTTCTCTCAAGATAGCATAAGTATTACGGTGGGTGAACAAATTAGTGTCGAGCAATTGATAGAAAAGCGAATAATTATGAAATTATCTAGGCATGATCATGTATATAGGCATGATGTCTGCAACAAGTAGACCGACTCCTGCCTGCATCTACTACTATTACTCCACACATCGACCGCTATCCAGCATGCATCTAGAGTATTAAGTTCATAAGAACAGAGTAACGCATTAAGAAAGATGACATTATGTAGAGGGATAAACTTATGCAATATAATATAAACCCCATCTTTTTTATCCTCGATGGCAACAAGAAAATACGTGCCTTGCTGCCCCTGCTGTCACTGGGAAAGGACACCGCAAGATTGAACCCAAAGCTAAGCACTTCTCCATTGCAAGAAAGGTCAATCTAGTAGGCCAAACCAAACTGACAATTCGAAGAGACTTGCAACGATAACTCAATCATACATCAAAGAATTCAGAGAAGATTCTAATATTTCTCATAGATAAACTCGATCATAAACCCACAATTCATTGGATCTCGACAAACACACTGCAAAAAGAGTTACATCAAATAGATCTCCACAAGAGAGGGGGAGAATATGGTATTGAGATCCAAAAAGAGAGAAGAAGCCATCTAGCTAATAACTATGGACCCGAAGGTCTATGGTAAATTACTCAGAACTCATCGGAGGGGCTATGGTGTTGATGTAGAAGCCCTCCATGGTCGATTCCCCCTCCAGTGGAGCGCCAACGAAGGCTCCAAGATGGGATCTCGCGGATACAGAAGGTTATGGCGGTGGAAATTGTGTTTCGGTGGCTCCTTGGATGTTTTCAGGGTACGTGGGTATATATAGGAGGAAAAAGTACGTCGGTGGCCGCCCGAGGGGCCCACAAGACAGGGGCGTGCCCAGTAGGGGGGGCGCCCTCCACCCTCGTGGCCGCCTCGGCAGCTTCTTGACTTGCACTCCAAGTCCTCCGGATCACATTTGTTCCAAAAAGATCACTCCCGAAGGTTTCATTCCATTTGGACTCCGTTTGATATTCCTTTTCTTAGAATTACTGAAATAGGCAAAAAAACAGCAATACGGGTAAATGATATAAATGTGTGAAATAAAGCCCATAATCATCCAAAACGGGTAATATAATATCATGGAACAATCAAAAATTATAGATACGTTGGAGACGTATCAAGTATCCCCAAGCTTAATTCCCGCTTGTCCTCGAGTAGGTAAATGATAAAAACAGAATTTTTGATGTGGAATGCTACCTAGCATAATTCTCAATGTAATTTTCTTTATTGTGGCATGAATATTCAGATCCAAATGATTCAAGATAAAAGCTTATAAAACATAAAAATAATAATACTTCGAAGCATACTAACAAATAATCATGTCCTATAAAAATAGCATAGCCAAAGAAAGCTTATCCCTACAAAATCATATAGTTAGGCCATGCTTCATTTTCATTACACAAAATACTCCCATCATGTACAACCCCGATGACGAGCCGAGCAATTGGTTCATACTTTTTAACGCGTTTCAGCTTTTTTCAACTCTTACGCAATACATGAGCGTAAGCCATGGACATAGCACTATGGTGGTATATGGTGGTGGTTGTTAGGACAAAAAGGGAGAAGATAGTCTCACATCAACTAGGCGTATCAACGGGCTATGGAGATGCCCATTAATAGATATCAATATGAGTGAGTAGGGATTGCCATGCAACGGATGCACTAGAGCTATAAATGTATGAAAGCTCAACAAAAGAAACTAAGTGTGTGTGCATCCAACTTGCTTGCTCACGAATACCTAGGGCATTTTCAGGAAGCCCATCATTGGAATATACAAGCCAAGTTCTATAATGAAAGTGCGTTATGTCGACTAGAGGGGAGGTGAATAGGCGATTTTTATGAACTATTAGCAGCGGAATAAGTACTCAGAAGTAAGCATAACAGAATACAAGCATGTTCATCATGATGAAATGAAGACTAGCACAGAGTACAGAAAGCGTAATCACAGGATAACACAAGATGAAGACAAACAGACTGAAGAAATTGAACTGAGGAAATTGAGAAAGTCCTCAGTCAAAGTCTTCAAACACAGATATGAACAAACACTCAACACAGTAATGAGGAAATGAAAGGGTTGAGGAAATAGAACCAGTTAGGTTGGTGAAGACAATGATTTGGTAGACCAGTTCCAACTGCTATCTCAGTTGTACGTCTGGTTGGAGCGGCTGAGTATTTAAACTCGAGGACACACAGTCCCGGACACCCAGTCGCTGAGCATGCAGCTCAGGACACCCAGTCCTCACCGTATTCTCCTTGAACTAAGGTCACACAGACCTCGTCCAATCACTCGTGGTAAGTCTTCAGGCGACTTCCAAACCTTCACAGACTTGGTCACTGGGCAATCCACAATTCCTCTTGGATGCTCTAGACCTTGACGCCTAACCCTCTGGAAGAAGCACAGTCTTCAAAGGTAACAAGCGTCGGATTCATGCAAGATCAATTTCTTCAGTGATGCTCAATCACTTTGGGTTTGTAGGGGTTTGGTTTTGGGTTTTCCTCACTCGATGATTTTCGCTCAAAGTCCTCGGAGGATGGGTTGCTCTCAAATGACAAGTGTCAAGTTCTCTCGGAGCAGCCAACCAGCTAGTGGTTGTAGGGGGCGGCTATTTATAGCCTAGGGAGCAGCCCGACATGATAAGACATAAATGCCCCTCAATGATATGACCGTTAGGTGGATAAGATATTTTGGGACAGCTGGCGCGCAGCACAGCAACGGTCGGAAATTTGACTCTCAAATTCCTCAGGGCTATCATGTTCCTCACTGTGTAGGTAATTCGCACTGATGAATTCCTAACTCCTCAGTCAGAACAAATTCATCAGCGACCAGAAGAACTTCGTCTCTGTCACTGAAGAAAGTGACTGAACTATATGAGATTTCCAAAGGCTTCACTTGAAGGGATTGGTAGGTGTAGGATTTTGAGTTGAGCATCACATGGAAATTTTTCCTTAGTATTTCCTCGACCCCCTTTAACAGTACGGTGTTTCCTATGACTCAAGAAAGAGAAAATGAAACTACGAAAACAAAAGTCTTCACGCTTCATGTTCCACAAATGAATACCAAGTCTTCAAGGTCACACCAATTTCTTCACTTTCAAAGTCTTCAGAAAGTCTTCAGAATATCAAAGTCTTCAGTTGAAGAACTTCATTTTTAGGGGTCGACTTTCTCTGTAAATATCAAACTCCTCATAGACTTATAGACCTGTGTATACTCACAAACGCATTATTCCCTTAACCTATAAGTCTTCAATACACAAAAATCACTAAGGGGCACTAGATGCACTTACAATCTCCCCCTTTTTGGTGATTGATGACAACATAGGTTAAGTTTTCAACGGGGATAAACATATGAAGTGTATACACTGATATTGAGGAATTTGATTACAAGATATAGTAGAACTCCCCCTGAAGATGTGCATAGTGAGGAATTTGCTTTTGAGGCAATGCACATTTGAAGAGTTGAATCATGGAGATCTCCCCCTATATCTTGTAATTCATACACGCATTTGATATATAATATGAAGAATTTGAAATGCATGATGAAATATGGTGCCTGATGAGATTCAGCATGCGTGCAATGTCATTAACGAGGAATAAGCATGCAAAGCATAATGCAACAAAAGTATCAGCGCACCATCGGGTTTAGGATTACAACTCGATCCAAATAAAAGTTTTAGAAGAACGAGAGTTGTAACTTAAAAAATGCCCTTAATATAGACCCGCTTGAAGACTAACTCAGATTTCTCCCCCTTTGTCATCATGACCAAAAGGATTGAAACTGAGGACTAACGCCCCTGAAGAATTTCAAGTCGATGGAGGAGCGCCAGCGTTGTCGGGGTTGTTTATTGTAGCAGGGCCTGCCGCAGTGTCGTCAAAATCTTCATACTCATCGGTGTCACGCGATGAAGAATAAGAGCTGGCCACCAGTGGTGGAATTTTGACCCTCTTGAATTTCTTCGGAGGAGGTGCAGACCAGTCAAATTCTTCCTTGAGACCCATAGTCTTGAGTTCTTCAGCGCTATAGACATGAGTGAGGACAGCCCAGGTGTGGTTAAAGGTTTCATGAAGGTAGTATTGGTTCTTCTTCACTACATGGTGTGTTGAGGTCATATTGTGAAGAAGTGCACCAAACTGACGCTTTACCCATTTGTGATTGCGATCAACCTTCTGATGAAGACTGAGGAGTAACTCACGGTCAGTCATCACCCTGGGTGCTGTGGCTTGAGGATTTTGCTTGGCTGAGGTATTTGCGGTAGAGTCATGTGTGGCAGAATCGTCATTGGTAGAGTAAGATGCAGCCTTGCGAAATTGACCAACCAATGGACGAATGCCTTCATCGATCACAGTAGTGGCCTTGCCTTTATCATCAGCTGATGAAACTGTCCGTTCGAGGACTTCAATGGGAGGCAAGTAGCTACCGTGGTTCAGAGTGTCAGCTTTGTAATTCAGTGAAGATCTTGCCTTGATGAATCTCATAATCCAAGGAGCATAGGGCTTTAGCTCGAATGGTGACATAGCAATATTGGCCAGAGTCCTCATGAAGAAATCATGGAAGTTAACGGGAACGCCATGAATAATGTTGAAAAGCATATTCTTCATGATGCCAACGACTTCTTCATCATTTGAGTCGTGGCCTTTGATGGGACTCATTGTCTTCGTCGGAATTCGATAGACAGTCTGAGGCACATAGAGTAATTCCTTGATGAGGAATTTGGTTCGTGGGGCCTGCCTTGGCTCCAAAGGCTTCATCAGCACTTGCATATAGTGATTTGAAAGTTCTGGTTCGTTGTAGATACAACGAGCACCATCAAGTGGAGGACTGAGTGGTAGAGAACGAAGCAATTCAGTTGCTGGTGCCTTGTAGTGAGTATTTTCAGACATCCAGTCTAATACCCATGAGTTCACGTCTTCAGCGTCTCCAGTGATGTGCAGAGTTGCATAGAATTGAAGAATGAGTTCTTCATTCCAGTCACAGATATTAGTGCAGAAATTCAGAAGTCCTGCATCGTGAAGAACACTGAGGACTGGCTCAAAGCCGGGCAGAGACTCCATGTTCACATGAGGAATATGTGCATGATCGAAGACTTTGTCTTTGTTGAAGAGCACAATAGAAATTGGCTTGGCTGGCAGTCCAGAAACGCCTCTTCCTTATGCGAGCAGAATCATATGGGTTATAATCAGTGAAGAATACGTGCTCGACAAAGAAATCTTTAGCCTTGAACTTCTGTTTGCTTGAGAACGAATTCTTTGGCTTTGGCAGAGGGGTGTCAGTGAGTTGCATCACCACCTCAGGAATCGCGAGCTCAGGTTCTTCAGGATGAGGAATTTCTTGTTCCTCAACAGGTGCAGTCTGAGGATCAGCAGTAGCAGGTTCATCAGCACTAGTGGCTGGAATTTCTTCATGGACAGATGAAGTGGGATGAGTTTCTTCAGAGCCCATTTGAACAGTTGGAGCAGGGGACTGAGGTATCTGTTGGATTGGGGTGAAGAGTGGAGAATTTGGATGCTGACTTTCCCAAAAGTCATCGTTCATCACTGGCGTTGTGCTTCCAATATCCACATCTTCTTCAAGTTCCTCAACACCGGCCTCTTCAGCTGTGAACTGAGGCATAGGCGAGGAAATGATTGGGGTTGAAGGGATTGCTTCCACTTCAATTTCTTCATCAATCTGCTCTGACGAAGCAGCAGAATGATTTTCTTCATCAGATCCGCTTGGGATCTCATAGTCTTCTCCAAAAGAACAAGGTCCTTTGATGGCATGGAGGAAATTGGAACAACATCAATTGGATTTTCGAGTGAGCTGGTCATTGGCTTCATTTTCTTCGTAGCCGAAGAGTTTGACACAGCTGATGCCTTCCTTTTCTTCACTGCAGCTTGCTCTGCAGCCTTGGTCTTCTTGACATCAGAAGTAGATGGAAGAATTGGAGTTGGTGTGGGCGCGGGAGGAGCTGAGGAATCTGGTTCATTTTCTTCAGGCGTAACCGATGCAGTTGCTCCGATCTCTTCAGTTTGTTCAGGCGCACCACTAGTGGATGCCCTGGCAATTTCTTCAGCGGCTGAAATTTCTTCACCAGCCCTGGAACAAGCATGTTCTTCAGTAGGCTGAAAGTCATCAGCGGTGCTGGCATGTTCTTCAGCAGGCTGAGCAGAGTCTGCAGCCTGAAGATTTTCTTGTTGCGATGGGGCTGCAACATTTGTGAATTTCTTCGTTAGATTGACGAATCTTACTTTAGCTCCTTGCCAACCAGCATAGTAGGCATCAAACTCATTGCTGAGGGCTTGAATTTTAGACTGAGCCTGGAGAAGTTCCTCAGGTGTCATTCTGACAACATTTTTCTTCAGGAGCTTCTCCTTTCTGTATTGTGCTTTCTTGATCTCTCTTGCCTTTTCAAACTTCCATTTCACTTCAGTGATGAAATGGGTCAACATATGACTTTGTCCAGGGGTCAGATGAAAATCAGGCATTGGGGTGTTTGGATCCTTGTGCCAGAGATCAATATAATCGAGGATTTTTCTCGGATCCAACAGCAGTGGCACAGATGTGCCTTTGGCTCTAGCGGCCTTCACCTGTCTGTCTTTGATGATTTCTGCGAGTTCATCATCAGAAGCTTCATCATCAGAAGGCACATGGAATGCGACCTGTTTCTTCTTTGGACTTGGCCGAGGACCTCGTCCAGCTGTTGCTTTGGTCTTCAACAGTGTGGGGCTTGATGAGGAAATTGGTGCAGCTGAGGAACTTGCTGAAACACCAGAGGCAATTGAGAAACAAGCAGTCCTTTGACATGTAGCCAGATGCACAGGAGCTGAGGACTTTGAAGGAGTTGTTGAGGACTTTGGTGGAGCTGTAGCAGTGTGAGGAATTTGCCGTGAGGGCACTGTTGGTGAAGCAGCATGCTTCTTTGGCATGGATTTCCTCGGTTTGACCAAGGCCTCAGTAGCAGTAGCAGTGGCAGAATCCTCATTGAATTTCTTCACTGCCTCCTTGGCTTGTCTTGCCAATTTAGCTTGGCGCTTAGCCCATTCTTCAGGAAAGTCCTCACCACGTTTGATGCTTGTGGGGTCAGCTACTTGGCCAGGTGCCAATGGAGCTCTTGGGCATGGAGGAGAGGGCGAATTTTCTCATGTACTTTGGAGTCACATATCTGTATTCCCTCCATTCCCTTGCCCATCTCCGTTCAATCCTCTGAATGCGCACCTTGCGCTGATTTTTGTTTTCTTTGCCAAATTTTGCTTCATCAAGTGTGCAATAGTCAGCATAAATTTCCTTAGGGATTTCAAACGCAGTCATAACCTCAGGTTTCTTTCCTCCTTTCTGCGGCTTCTTACCGTCTGCCATATTCTTCAGTTGAGGAATTTGAACAATCGAGTTCTCTGAAGAAGTATGCAGTTTTTCTTCGAGAAACGTTGCAAATGAGTTAAGTTGATGAGAACCTAGTGATTCAGCAGCAGACATGAGTACCTGTGAACAGAGTACAGGTGCGAGGAATTCGGAGAGGTCATATGCGTTCTGAGGAGGTTTTTCGAAAAGAACAAGTTTTGAGGAATTTGACCAGATGAACCTTGAGGAATTTCACTAAGCGTTCTTGTCTTAGGTTCCAGAGTTGTACAGATCGAAGATCCACACAATTAGGGAATCTTGAAGAAAATGATTGCTTAGAGAAACAGTTCAAGATCATATGATGTGTGGTGTTCATATGTGTGAAGATTTAAAGAATAAACACGTTTGAAGATTTTCGGAAAGTTTGAGAATCAAAGTGAGTGATAAAAGTAACTTTTAATTACCCGAAGTGAAGAACACGATGAACTGAGAAGAACAGATGTGAAGTTCGTCAGGTTAGATCTCCCACGCCCTAACTTGGCAGAGGAAGACAGCTACGGCGGCGGCGGAGTGAAGATTTCCGCGGTCGGCGTGAGTACGACGGCGACGAGGTCGAGGCAGCGAAGCTCTTCCTCACCGGCGACGATGGAGTAGCGGCGGCGCTAGGGTTTGAGGAGCTCGAGTGAGAGAGTAGCGATCGAGCGGAGTAAATGAAGTGAGGAAGGGGAGAGGGGTATTTATAGGCACGGTGAAAAACGTTCGCCTGAAGATTTGGGATGAACGTGCCCCTGCCCTTTCTCCTTCACGCGACATGTGTCACCCACGTACTGTGTAGTTGAGATCGTGTATGATCGTGGGTGAAAAGAATAATGCATTGTGGGATGCGGAACGGTTTGAGCGGCAAAACCGAAAATTTGGATAAGATTTGTTTTAAAGTTTCGTTCGCAATTCCTTCAGCTGACAAGGACACAGTGAAGATTTTGAACGAGTTTCAAATAGAACGCATATGAAGAATTTGTGAATAGATTGGGTTGAGTATAGCATAGAGGGGGAAGGGTCCGATCACATTCACTTAGCAGAAAAAAACAACTTGAAGAAATAGCTATAAGTGAATGTTGTAGAGGACATAAACACACATATATATAGCCAATGAAGAAAAACGAAGGAAACAGTGAAGATTTTGAAAAGTTGAAGAATTTGGAAAACTGAAGAATTTCAAAACTGAGAAAAAAACTCAAATTGAAGATTTTCAACTTTTTGTGGTGGCGTGACCCACCGTATAAGAATGATGATTTCAGACACCGCGTACAATTGTCATAGGGTTATGAGAATCAAATTCTTCATTAATTTCTTCACACTTAGAGTGTTATTCTTCATTGATTGAAGAAAAACGTTTCTTCATGTGTTGCACATCTAAGTCATCAATTTTGCATAAGTGTTAGGATGTGTGTCCTTTTCAAAGAACATTCAAAGATTCTAAGATATTTAGCTCACACCGCAACTTGCTAAATCTGTTCTCATCCAAGGGCTTAGTGAAGATATCAGCTAGCTGTTCTTCAGTCTTCACGTGCTCGATGGAGATGTCGCCCTTCAACACGTGATCACGAAGAAAATGATGACGAATCTGAATGTGCTTTGTCTTCGAGTGCTGAACTGAGTTGTGAGAAATCTTGATGGCACTCTCATTGTCGCAGAGGAGAGGCACATTCTTCATGTTGACGCCATAGTCCTTGAGTGTTTGCTTCATCCAAAGCAGTTGAGCACAGCAAGAGCCAGCAGCAATGTATTCAGCTTCCGCAGTGGACAGTGATACGCAGTTCTGTTTCTTAGAGGACCAACAGACCAAAGATCGTCCGAGGAAATGACAAGTGCCAGAAGTTGACTTGCGGTCCACACGATCACCAGCATAGTCAGAGTCAGAATATCCAATGAGATCAAAAGCAGAGCCCTTGGGGTACCATAATCCTAGTGTTGGTGTGTGAGCTTGATATTGAAGAATATGCTTCACAGCCTTATGGTGTGATTCCTTCGGTGCAACTTGAAATCGGGCACACATGCAAACACTAAGCATTATATCTGGCCTAGATGCACATAAGTACAATAAAGAACCAATCATGGAGCGGTATACCTTGTGATCGAAGTCAATACCATTTTCATCAGTGCATAGATGGCCATTTGTGGGCATAGGAATTTTGACGCCTTTGCAATCTTGCATGCCGAATTTCCTCGGTACATCTTTGAGGTATTTCTCCTGAGATATGAATATGCCATTGCGCTGTTGACGAATTTGAAGACCTAAGAAGAATTTCAACTCTCCCATCATAGACATTTGATATTCTTCACTCATCATATAGGCAAATTCATCACTATAACGTTGGTCAGTACAGCCAAAGATAATATCAACAACATATATTTGGCACACAAACAGTTCACCATCATAAGATTTAGTAAAGAGAGTAGGGTCAAGTGAACCGGGTGTGAAGCCATTCTTTACGAAGAATCCCTTCAATGTATCATACCACGCCCGAGGGGCTTGCTTGAGGCCATAGAGGGCCTTATTAAGTCTGAAGACTTTGTCAGGATTCTTTGGATCTTCAAAACCTGGGGGTTGAGCAACATATACTTCTTCCTCAAGCTTACCATTGAGGAATGCACTTTTCACATCCATTTGATATAAGATGATATCATGATGGTTAGCATAAGCAAGTAATATGCGAATAGCCTCAAGTCTAGCAACAGGTGCAAAAGTTTCATCGAAATCAATTCCTTCAACCTGTGTGTAGCCTTGAGCTACCAGTCGTGCCTTATTCCTCACCACAAGGCCATTTTCATCTTGCTTGTTGCGGTAGATCCACTTTGTGCCAATGATATTATGCTTGCAAGGATCTGGACATTTGACCAGTTCCAAGACATTGTTGAGTTCGAACTGATGTAATTCTTCTTGCATAGCCTGAATCCACTCCGGCTCCAAAAATGCTTCATCTACCTTAGTGGGCTCTGTGATAGAGACAAAAGCATAGTGCCCACAAAAGTTAGATAAACGTGAAGCTTTTGAGCGTGTGAGAGGACCTGGTGCTCTAATGTCATCGATGATCTTCTCCACTTGCACTTCTTTTGCAACGCGAGGATGAGCTGGTTGTCGCTGAGGAGTTTGGTCAGCATTTTCTTCAGCACCATTTTCCTCAGCATTTTCTTCAGGTGTATCAGCTCGATGTTCTTCATGAACTGGAATGAATTCTTCATCAAATTCTTCAGTAGGAATGCATCCTCAGTTGCCTTGAACTTGATAGAATCCTCAGGTGCTGGTTCATCTAACATAGAAGGTAGGTGCTCTCTTTGCGAGCCATTAGTTTCATCGAACCGCACATCTACAGTGTCAACAATCTTGTGAAGAACAATGTTGAAGACTCTGTAGGTGTGCGAGTCCTTTCCGTAACCAAGCATAAAACCTTCATGTGCTTTCGGTGCAAATTTAGAATTGTGGTGAGGATCTCTAATCCAACATTTAGCACCGAAGACTTTGAAATAACTCACATTGGGTTTCTTGTCAGTGAGGAGTTCATAGGCCGTCTTCTTGAAGAATTTGTGAAGATATACTCTGTTGATGATGTGGCACGCAGTATCAATTGCATCAATCCAAAAACGATGAGGCATTTTGTATTCATCAAGCATAGTGCAAGCCATCTCAACAAGAGTTCTGTTCTTGCACTCCACGACGCCATTTTGCTGAGGAGTATAGGGAGCAGATAACTCATGAGTAATACCAAGTTCATCAAGATAGTCATCAAGACCGGAATTCTTGAACTCAGTTCCATTGTCACTTCTGATGTGCTTGATCTTCACACCAAAGTTGGTTGAAGCCCTCGAGGAAAAACGTTTGAAGACTTCCTGCACTTCATGTTTGTAAGTAACAATGTGTACCCATGTATATCGAGAGTAATCATCAACAATAACAAAACCATATAGAGATGCATCATTAGTGACTGCTGAGTAATGATTAGGTCCTAAGAGGTCCATGTGAAGCAATTCGAATGGACGAGTAGTGGTCATGATAGTCTTTGCTGGATGCTTGGCCTTGGTCATTTTTCCAGCTTCACAGGCTCCACATAAGTGATCCTTGAGGAATTTGACATTCTCAATGCCAATGACATGCTTCTTCTTCGCAAGCGTGTGCAAATTCCTCATGCCTGCGTGACCAAGTCGTCGATTCCATAGCCAGCCTGCTGAAGCTTTTGCAAGTAGACACACGGCTGGTTGTGGTCCTGTAGAGAAATCAACAATATACAAATCTCCTCTCCTAAAGCCTTCGAAGACTTTGGAATTGTCAGCTTCCATAATCACAACACAGCGATACTTGCCAAAGACAACAACCATACCGAGATCACAAAGCATTGAGACTGACATGAGGTTGTATCCTAAGGACTCAACAAGCATGACTTTGTCCATGTGTTTATCCTTAGAGATCGCAACCTTACCAAGACCCAATACCTGACTTTTGCCTTTGTCAGCAAACATGATGTGCTTCAGATGTGACGGTGATAAGGGAGCATCCATCAAAAGATTCTTGTCACCAGTCATGTGATTTGTACATCCACTATCGAGGACCCATTCAGTGGTTTTGGGTTGATCATCCTGCAGATGAATTAGTGTAACTTACAATCTCATATGCTTCATCAATGAAGAATATGATATCAAGTTCATCAGATGAATTTCATCAAGCAGTAAACAGATATAGCAGTAGGAGGACGTGTGAAAGTTTATTTCATCATGATTCGCCTGCGTCCTTTCAGGCAATTTTGTCAGGTCCCCAGCAAATTCTTCAGACGTTAAGGCACGTCTGGAGACCTGACCCTGCAGAAGAGATTAGTTCTTTTTCTTCACCACCCACATCTGAAGGGGTGGCAAAGAGTTCATCACTCTGCGAGCACCATACGAGAATGGTGGCATAGAAGCCAAACCATTTCGTTTCACATAAGAGGGGTTAGGGTAAGCATATGAATAAGCAGAGAAATTCTTCGAGGACTTATGAACATAATGGTTTGAAGAATAATGCACATATTCATAGCCCTTAGCTCTACCCTGCGAAACAGAGTTGTTAGCACGATGATAATCATATGAGGACTTTGATCCATTTGAGGAATTTGATCCATATGAAGAATTTGATCTAGGGTTCCTGTTCTTCACTGGTGGTGTCATGATGACATTCACCTGAAGACTTTCAAGGTACTTATTGGGAACCCAGATTTTCTTCATAGGAGAACTGTTCCTGCAGTTAGTGCCAACATATCTAGCAAATACTTCACCATTCTGATTTTTGAACAGTTTATAGTTGGAGTCAAATGACTCATCAGAAGGATGAGGAGATTCACATGTAAAGCCAGATAAGTTAGATGGATCAACTGGAGGTCCCTTTGCAGCAACCCATGAGGTTTTGGGGTACTGCTCAGGCTTCCAATATGTTCCATCAGCATTAAGTTTCCTCTCAAAGGCGATACCCTCTTTCCTAGGGTTTCTGTTGAGGATCTGCTTTTTAAGCACATCACAAAGAGTCTGATGCCCTTTGAGGCTTTTGTACATGCATGTCATGTACAATTCCTTCAGCCCTGCATCGTTAGTGATACTAGCAATGTCCTCAGATGAGGAATTAGTGATAGCAGAGGCAGGTGAAGAATTTGTAACAGTTGAAGCATTTGAACATTCAGGTGAAGAATTAGCAGATTCACGTTCAATGCACTTTAAGCATGGAGGAACAAATTCTTCCTAAGAAGCGCTGATTTGTTGAGCTAGTAATGAATCGCTCTCCTTCTGAAGATCTTCATAACTCACTCTTAGCTTCTCAAGATCTTGCTTTCTTTGAAGAAATTCATAAGAAAGTTTCTCATGATCAGATAAGAGAGTGTTATGATGACTTTGAAGGTTATCAAACCTAGACTGAAGTCTCTGAAGATTTTCAGTCAGGGCTTTAGTGCGATCCATTTCTTCACCCAACATATCATCACTTTTGTCTAGCATGTTTTGAACCTTTTCAAAAGCCCTTTGTTGTTTTACAGCAATCTTAGCAAGTTTAGAGTAGCTGGGCTTGAGATCCTCATCAGATTCATTTTCACTAGATTTAGAGGTGTATTTGAGTACCTTTGCACCTTTTGCCATGAAGCAATAGGTGGGAGCGTAGTCATCATTATCTTCATCAGGCTTGTCGGTGGGGTCAGTTTCTTCAGTGTTGAAGATGGACTTGCTAACGAAAGCAGTAGCGAAGGCCAGACTCGCCACACCAGATTTGGATTCTTCAGACGCCTCCTCTTCCTCATGTTCCTCAGATTCAGCTTCAGAGTCCATTTCCTTGCCAATGAATGCCCGAGCCTTCTTGGAGCTGCTCTTCTTGTGAGATGAAGACTTCGAGGATTTTGATGACGAAGATTTGGCGATTTCTTCTTCTTCTTCGCATCATTAGAACTGTAATCCTTGTATTTCTTCTTCTTCAATTCCTTTTCCCACTGAGGACAATCTTGAATATAATGACCAGGTTTCTTGCATTTGTGGCACAGCCTTCTCTTATAGTCACTTGATGAGGAATCACTGCTTCTTGAGGATTTTCCAAAGCGACCACGTCTTGAGAACTTCTGGAATTTCTTCACGAGCAGTGCTAGCTCCTGGCTCAATTCTTCAGGATCACCAAGGCTACTACCAGAATCCTCACATTCAGACTCAGACACAACCTTGGCCTTCAGGGCACGTGGTTTGCCATAGCTCGAACCATAGAGATCTCTCTTTTCAGCAAGCTGGAACTCGTGAGAATTTAGCCTTTCGAGGATATCGGCAGGATCAAGAGACTTGTAGTCAGCCCGTTCTTGTATCATCAGACCCAGAGTATCAAATGAGGAATCAAGTGATCTCAACAGTTTCTTCACCACCTCATGGTCAGTGATGTTAGTGGCACCGAGGGCTTGAAGCTCATTTGAGATGTCAGTGAGGCGATCAAAGGTTTGTTGGACATTTTCATTGTCGAGTCTTTTGAAGCGGTTGAAAAGATTCCGAAGAACATCAACGCGAGAGTCACGCTGAGTTGAGACTCCTTCATTCACTTTGGACAGCCTATCCCAGATAAGCTTAGCAGTTTCCAAAGCACTCACTCTTCCATACTATCCTTTAGTCAGATGGCCACATATGATATTCTTTGCTTGAGAATCGAGCTGCTTGAATCTCTTCACATCGGTAGCGTTCATTGAGGGTGAGACAGAGGGAACACCATTTTCCACAACATACCAGAGATTGTTGCCAATTGCCTCGAGATGCATTCGCATCTTGTTTTTCCAGTAGGGGTAGTCCGTCCCATCAAAGGTAGGACACCCAGTCGAGACCTTGATCATACCTGCGGTCGACATAACTAAAATTCCAGGCGGTTAAACCAAAATCACACAGAACAAGGGAGTACCTTGCTCTGATACCAATTGAAAGTGCGTTATGTCGACTAGAGGGGGGTGAATAGGCGATTTTTATGAATTCTTCACTAAGGAATTTGTCGGTGAGGAAGTTCCTTAGCGAAGAACTATTAGCAACGGAATAAGTACTCAGAAGTAAGCATAATAGAATACAAGCATGGTCATCATGATGAAATGAAGACTAGCACAGAGTACAGAAAGCGTAATCACAGGATAACACAAGATGAAGACAAACAGACTGAAGAAATTGAACTGAGGAAATTGAGAAAGTCTTCAGTCAAAGTCTTCAAACACAGATATGAACAAACACTCAACACAGTAATGAGGAAATGAAAGGGTTGAGGAAATAGAACCAGTTGGGTTGGTGAAGACAATGATTTGGTAGACCAGTTCCAACTGCTGTCTCAGTTGTACGTCTGGTTGGAGCGGCTGAGTATTTAAACTCGAGGACACACAGTCCCGGACACCCAGTCGCTGAGCACGCAGCTCAGGACACCCAGTCCTCACCATATTCTCCTTGAACTAAGGTCACACAGACCTCGTCCAATCACTCGTGGTAAGTCTTCAGGCGACTTCCAAACCTTCACAGACTTGGTCACTCGGCGATCCACAATTCCTCTTGGATGCTCTAGACCTTGACGCCTAACCGTCTGGAAGAAGCACAGTCTTCAAAGGTAACAAGCATCGGATCCACGCAGGATCAATTTCTTCAGTGATGCTCAATCACTTTGGGTTTGTAGGGGTTTGGTTTTGGGTTTTCCTCACTCGATGATTTTCGCTCAAAGTCCTCGGAGGATGGGTTGCTCTCAAATGACAAGTGTCAAGTTCTCTCGGAGCAGCCAACCAGCTAGTGGTTGTAGGGGGCGGCTATTTATAGCCTAGGGAGCAGCCCGACATGATAAGACATAAATGCCCCTCAATGATATGACCGTTAGGTGGATAAGATATTTTGGGACAGCTGGCGCGCAGCACAGCAACGGTCGGAAATTTGACTCTCAAATTCCTCAGGGCTATCATGTTCCTCACTGTGTAGGTAATTCGCACTAACGAATTCCTAACTCCTCAGTCAGAACAAATTCATCAGCGACCAGAAGAACTTCGTCTCTCTCACTGAAGAAAGTGAATGAACTGTATGAGATTTCCAAAGGCTTCACTCGAAGGGATTGGTAGGTGTAGGATTTTGAGTTGAGCATCACATGGAAATTTTTCCTTAGTATTTCCTCAACCCCCTTTAACAGTACGGTGTTTCCTATGACTCAAGAAAGAGAAAATGAAACTACGAAAACAAAAGTCTTCACGCTTCATGTTCCACAAATGAATACCAAGTCTTCAAGGTCACACCAATTTCTTCACTTTCAAAGTCTTCAGAAAGTCTTCAGAATATCAAAGTCTTCAGTTGAAGAACTTCATTTTTAGGGGTCGACTTTCTCTGTAAATATCAAACTCCTCATAGACTTATAGACCTGTGTATACTCACAAACGCATTAGTCCCTTAACCTATAAGTCTTCAATACACCAAAATCACTAAGGGGCACTAGATGCACTTACATATAATGAAAAATTCCCACTAGTATATGAAAGTGACAATATAGGAGAATCTCTATCATGAAGATCATGGTGCTATTTTGATGCACAAGTGTGGAAAGGAGATAGTAGCAATTGTCCCTTCTCTCTTTTTCTCTCATTTTATTTTTTTCTTTTTTTCTTTTTCTCTTTTTTTCTTTGGCCTTTCCCTTTTTTTCTTTTTGGACTTTCTCTTTTTTTTTTCCTTTTTTTCTCTTTTTTTTGTAAAGTCCGAAGTCTCATCCCGACTTGTGGGGGAATCATATTCTTCATCATCCTTTCCTCACTGGGACAATGCTCTAATAATGAAGATCATCACACTTTTATTGATTTACAACTCAAGAATTACAACTCAAAGCTAGAACAAGATATGACTCTATATGAATGCCTCCAGCGGTGTACCGGGATATGCAATGAATCAAGAGCGACATGTATGAAAATTATGAAGGTGGCCTTGCCACAAATATGATGTCAACTACATGATCATGCAAAGAGCAATATGACAATGATGATGTGTGTCATAATAACAGAATGGTGGAAAGTTGCATGGAAATATATCTCGGAATGGCTATGGAAATGCCATAATAGGTAGGTATGGTGGCTGTTTTGAGGAAGGCAAATAATGGGTGCATGATACCGGCGAAAGTTGCGCGATATAATAGAGGCTAGCTAAGTGGAAGGGTGAGTGTGCGTATATCCATGGACTTACATTAGTCATAAAGAACTCATATACTTTTTGCAAAAGTCTACTTAGCCCTCAAAGCAAATTACTACTACACATTCCCCTAGAGGGATAGATTGGTAGGAAAAGACCATCGCTCGTCCCCGACTGCCACTCATAAGAAAGACAATCAAAAGTGCACCTCATGCAACAAATTTGTCACACAACTTTTACCATACATGCATGCTACTGGACTTGCCAACTTCAACACAAGTATTTCTCAATTTCATAATTACCCACTAGCATGACTCTAACATTACTACCTTTATATCTCAAAACAATTATCAAGCATCAAATTGATCCTAGTGTTTAATGCACTTTCTATGATAGTTTTTATTATACCCAAGTTGGATGCTCATCATTCTAGGACCAAATTCATAACCATAGAAAATACCATGTTGTTCTAAGAGACTCTCAAGATAATATAAGTGAAGCATGAGAGACTAGCAATTCCTACAAAATTAAGCCACCGCCATGCTCTAAAAGATATAAGTGAAGCACATAGAGTATTCTAATAAATTTCAATCAAATAGGTTTCTCACAAAAGGTGTGTACAGCAAGGATGATTGTGGTAAACTAAAAAGCAAATACTAATATCATACACGATGCTCCAAGCAAAACACATATCATGTGGCGAATAAAAATATAGCTCCAAGTAAAGTTACCAATGAACGAAGATGAAAGAGTGGATGCCTTCCGGGGGCATCCCCAAGCTTAGGCTTTTGGCTACTCTTTAATATCTTGGGGTGCCATGTGCATCCCCAAGCTTTGGCTTTTTCCACTCCTTATTCCATAGTCCATCAAATCTTTACCCAAAACTTGAAAACTTCACAACGCAAAACTCAACATGAAATCTTATAAGCTCCGTTAGTGAAAGGAAACAAAATCACCACATAAGGTACTGTAATGAACTCATTCTTTATTTATATTGGTGTTAAACCTACTTTATTTCAAGTTCTTTATGGTTCGTACCACTTAATACTAGCCATAGATGCATCAAAATAAGCAAACAACACACGAAAGGCAGAATCTGTCAAAAACATTACAGTCTGTAGCAATCTGTAACTAACACAAACTTATGGAACTCTAAAACTCCTACCAAAATAGGAAATCCTGGAAAATTTGTCTATTGATCTACAACAAAAAGAATCAATGCAAAAGCACGTTTCTATGATTTATTGAATTTTTTCTCGTGAGCTCAAAGTTTCTGTTTTTGAGCAGAATCAAATTAACTATCATCATAGGTTACCCTATAGGTTCTACTTGGCACAAACACTAATTAAAACATGAAAAAACTTCTAAAAAGAAGGAAGATGCAAAATGTATTACTAAACAGGAACAAAAATAAAAAACACAAAGAACATTGGGTTGCCTCCCAACTAGCGCTATCGTTTAACGCCCCTAGTTAGGCATAAAAGCGAGGATAGATCTAAGTAGTGCCATCTTTGGCACTTGATTTTTCAATCGAGCACTTATGACTTTTAGGAGTTTCTTTCTTTTTAGCAATGATTAAACTCCTAGGCAAGAAATCAAGACATTTATTTGAAGCAAAAGGTTCCTTTATGATAGTGCAAAAACTAGGGTGAACACTTATGGATTTGAGATCCGCATTTTCCTTACTAGAATATTCTCCCTTATTTTTAGGAACATATATTAATTTGCCAAATTTAATAGGAGGAGTTGGAGTATTTTTCATAGGTAAAAAGGCAGACCCTAAGTTAGTGATTATATCCTCAAGTTTACCAATTCTTGTAGAATCTTGTTCTATTCTTTCATTAACTATAGGTTCCTTTTCTTTAAAAAAATTCAGAGTAATCCCAACCTTAGATCCATATTGGGTAATTTGGTTGTGGATCTTTTTATCCAAATTTTCAATTAACTCAACAGTGGCAATTTTATTTTCAATAATTTCAAGCCTTTGCATCACATGTTCTAAAGTTAAAACAGTTCCATTAACCAAAAGTGGTGTTGGGCCAAACAAATCTAACATAGCATTATAAGCATCAAACGTATGGCTACTCAAGAAATCCCCTCTGGTAATGGTATCAAGAATGCATCTATTCCAAGGAGTAATGCCTACATAAAAATTGTGAAGAAGAACGAAAGTAGAAAGCTTCCTAGTAGATTTATTTTGAGCATTGCAAATTCTATGCCAAGCATCTTTTAGATTTTCTCCCTCCCTTTCTTTAAAATTAAGAATTTCATGTTCGGGAGTAACAATAAGGATAGGAGGACTAGCCATTAAGACAAGGTAAACGATCTAACACATGAGCAAGCAAAAAGAGGCAAGCGAAAGAGAAAGGAGAAGAAGATTGGGAAAGAGAGGGCGAATAAAACGGCAAGGGTGAAGTGGGGGAGAGGAAAACGAGAGGCAAATTGCAAATAATGTAAATGCGAGGGAGATGAGTTTGTGATGGGTACTTGGTATGTCTTGACTTGAGTGAAGACCTCCCCGGCAACGGCGCCAGAAATCCTTCTTGCTATGTCTTGAGCTTGTGTTGGTTTTCCTTGAAGAGGAAAGGGTGATGCAGCAATAGTAGCGTAAGTATTTCCCTCAGTTTTTGAGAACCAAGGTATCAATCCAGTAGGAGGCTCCTCAAAAGTCCCATGCACCTACACAAACAAACGAAGAACTCGCAACCAACGCGGTAAAGGGGTTGTCAATCCCTTCACGGCCACTTGCGAAAGTGAGATCTGATAGAGATAAAATGATAAGATAAATATATTCTTGGTATTTTATGATATAGATTGGAAAAGTAAAGATGCAAATAAAAGTAGATTGAAAGCTTATATGATAAAAGATAGACCTGGGGGCCATAGGTTTCACGAGAGGCTTCTCTCAAGATAGCATAAGTATTACGGTGGGTGAACAAATTACTGCCGAGCAATTGATAGAAAAGCGAATAATTATGAGATTATCTAGGCATGATCATGTATATAGGCATCACGTCCGCAACAAGTAGACCGACTCCTGCCTGCATCTACTACTATTACTCCACACATCGACCGCTATCCAGCATGCATCTAGAGTATTAAGTTCATAAGAACAGAGTAACGCATTAAGAAAGATGACGTGATGTAGAGGGATAAACTTATGCAATATAATATAAACCCCATCTTTTTATCCTCGATGGCAACAATACAATACGTGCCTTCCTGCCCCTGCTGTCACTGGGAAAGGACACCGCAAGATTGAACCCAAAGCTAAGCACTTCTCCCATTGCAAGAAAGATCAATCTAGTAGGCCAAACCAAACTGATAATTCGAAGAGACTTGCAAAGATAACTCAATCATACATAAAATAATTCAGAGGAGATTCAAATATTTCTCATAGATAAACTTGATCATAAACCCACAATTCATCGGATCTCGACAAACACACCGCAAAAAGAGTTACATCAAATAGATATCCACAAGAGAGGGGGAGAACATGGTATTGAGATCCAAAAAGAGAGAAGAAGCCATCTAGCTAATAACTATGGACCCGAAGGTCTGTGGTAAACTACTCACAACTCATCGGAGGGGCTATGGTGTTGATGTAGAAGCCCTCCATGGTCGATTCCCCCTCCGACGGAGCACCGACGAAGGCTCCAAGATGGGATATCACGGATACGGAAGGCTACGACGGGGGAAATTGTGTTTCGGTGGCTCCCTGGATGTTTTCAGGGTACGTGGGTATATATAGGAGGAAGAAGTACGTCGGTGGCCGCCCGAGGGGCCCACAAGATAGGGGGGCACGCCCAGCAAGGGGGGCGCCCTCCACCCTCGTGGCCGCCTCGGCAGCTTCTTGACTTGCACTCCAAGTCCTCTGGATCACGTTTGTTCCAAAAAGATCGCTCCCAAAGGTTTCATTCCGTTTGGACTCCGTTTGATATTCCTTTTCTTCGAAATACTGAAATAGGCAAAAAAGCAGCAATACAGGCTGGGCCTACGGTTAGTAGGTTAGTCCCAAAAATGATATAAATGTGTAAAATAAACCCCATAATCAGCCAAAACGGGTAATATAATAGCATGGAACAATCAAAAATTATAGATATGTTGGAGACGTATCACACCGACAACAGCCACAACCGCTTCTAGAAGGGATTGCTCCACAATACTTTCAGATTCTTTCGGCAATGATTCGTGAGTGTTGCTGAAATTCTTGAATTGTGTAGAGTATGCATTATATGCTACAGTATTTGATGACGGCACATGTGTTCCTGTAAAATTTTCACTTTTTCGGCTATGGCCATGAAGATGGGGGCCAAATTATGAACATCTACAGTTGCATACGGTGCTGAAAAATTACTAACATGAGGTGTAACATATGATGGTTGAGAGTAACTGGCCGAATAGCTAGTAGTAGCATGGCCAATTCTCCCATCAATCAGCAAGGTTGGATTCACATATTGCAAATTAGTTGCCAATGAATAAAAAGGTGAAACACTTTCCTGTATGCTATTGGAAATTTTAACATGTGGTGTTTCAAATTGATTAACAAAACCCATCATGTTGTTCATCGGCATATGGATTTGTGGGGTTGCCGATGCATGAGAGTTTGGATACATATGTTGTATGTTGCTAAAATCATAAGAACTTGAAGCATGAAAATTGTTTTGCATCGGCCCTTGCGCATACTTAGATGCATGATTGATAAAACTAGGGCTAACCGACACATTATGCTCATTAGATGATCTAGCAACAACGTAGATTGCATCTACAAAGGGGAACTGGGTATTCATATTACCTTTGTAGATTGCAGCAACTTGATGATGATCTCCTCGTAGCAAGAACGGGCTGGAGACCGTTCAAAGATTCGTTCCCCAGCGGAGTCGTCAAAAAGTGTGTTCGCACACAAACACGTCGCTGTGTACCTCCAGCATCGAGGGTGATAGACCGCAGCTCACGTCGAAGGAGACCTGTCCGGAAGCGCGGTACGCAGGCAATCCGGTGGGTGCTTTTGAAGACCCGAAACCCCACACGCCCGGGAGGGACCCCGTCATGGCGCGTGGCGGCTATGGGCTACCCTAGGTCGGCCTGACCGCCCCTAGGGCCTCGAGGTTCGCCACCCTGCAACAAGAAGGACGAACGAAGAACGAGGAAGAAGAAGAACTAGGGTTAAGGAAAAAAGATAAAAGATAAAAAGTGGTAGATGAATTGATCGATTGTGTCTTGTTCAATCGTCTGTCACCCCTTAGGTATATAAGAGGCGGCTGGACTTCCCGTGCAAGGAAAAAATCTTGGATTCACGTCCAAAACCCTAGTCAAATTCAGATCGGGTTTGTCCGAACTTTCCAAAATTGTTCGGTTTAAACTGTCTGCACCTTGCGGGTAATTTTTTATGTGGTAAACGACCTCGAATGGAAACTAGCCCCAAAGCAATCTTGACCATTTCGACGAGAACGAACAACTTTCATGTTGAATGTTTTCTCGAGCAAAGGTCATCTTGAGAGTCAAATCGGTCCCGCAAAACAGGCGCGCTACCCATCAGACATGCGTGTGGTGGGGCGCGCCACCTCTCGCCTCGTGATAGGGCTGCACTCCAATTACTCTAACTTTTGCATACGAACTCGGATCTGGACAATTTTTATACTAAAACGATCGTTTCGATGAGACCAAGACAACTCGTGTAGATCATTTTTCCATGTGAGATTGTATTGGGGGCTTAATCGGCCAAACTGTACTCTGAATATTAAATCTTAGTACTTTGAGCATAGTTTTGGCCTTCGAGATGAAATTGGACGGCGACGACCCAAACTTCAAAGATGTTCATATCCACAATACAGAACTCTTTCATATAGATCACTTCTCCATTTGAGGCCATCTTAAATAAGTTTTTAACCGTGCCAATATCTGGTGTCAACACTTGGTCAGTGAGGGAGTCCTAGATTATGGGGTCCTCGGGGAACCGGCTTATGTTACATGGGCCGGACTAATGGGCCATGAAGATACAAGACAGAAGGCCCTCCCTCATGTCCGGATGTGACTCTTCTTTGCATGGATGGCAAGCTCGGCGTTCGGATAATGTATTTTCCTTTCTCTGTAAACCGACTTTGTACAACCCTAGGCCCCTCTGGTGTCAATATAAATCGGAGGGTTTAGTCTGTAGAGACGATCACAATCATATAGGCTAGACATCTAGGGTTTAGCCATTACGATCTCGAGGTAGATCAACTATTGTAACCCCTACACTCATCAAAGTTAATCAAGCAGGAACTAGGGTATTACCTCCAGTAAGAGGGCCCAAACCTGGGTAAACATCGTGTCCCCTGCTTCCTATTACCTTCGATCCTTAGACGCACAATTCGGGACCCGCTACCCGAGATCTGCCAGTTTTGACACCGACATTGGTGCTTTCATTGAGAGTTCCACTGTGCCGTCACTAGAAGGCTCGATGGCTCCTCTGATCATCTACAACAATACCGCCTTGAGTGAGAGTCTTCTCCCCGGCCAATTTTTCATATTCATCGGCTTCACATTGCACGCCAACTCGATTGGCCATCTGGAGCAGATCGACAGCTACGCCCCTGGTCATGAGATCAGTTTTGGAAATCTGAACTATGTCGCTGATACCCGAGGAGACTTGATCTTCCAAGGGTTCGCGGCCCCAACTAGCACTATGGCCTTAGATCCGAAGCACATCACCAGGTCCAAAGACGGGAGTTTAAAGCCCGTCGGACCCTCTGCAGCTATAGAGCATGACACCGGAGAACCGGAGGGGGTTGCGTCACCGGTAGGCCCGAAATTATGCCAGGCTCCCTTTATCATCATGATGCCGGACTCGCCTTCGAACACTAGCTTCAAACTCTCGAGGTCCGTGTCATGTGAGCTCGGTTAGGTAACTTCTGTCCTGCCCAACTCCACGGACTCTCGCTTCCCTGCCCAGACCTCGTTCTAAAACGAGGCCCTAGACTAAATGCGATCTCTCGCCAGTGCAGAAGAATCACTGCCGAACTATGCCCAGCCCATACTAGGGGCTGAGAGCGGGGAATTTTACGTCCCACCCACCACCCACTTCATAGCCACTATCGAGGACTTAATCGACATGCTCGACTACACTTCCGAAGACATCGACGGTATGGACGACAGTGCCAGAAATGAACAAAGCCAGAATCCGCCGTTCACAGGATGCTGGATGGCCACTTCCACATATGACGTGTACATGGTGTACACACCCAAAGAGGATAACATCAATGGTGGGAAGGATCCAGTCGAGAACAAGCCTTCTGAGGCACCACCAAAGCATCGATGTCAGCGGCGCCGCTCGAAATCGCGTCGCGAAAAAGACAGCAATACCGGCACTGGAGACAATAATACTCCGGAGAACGCCGAAGACCAAGAAGCCCCTATCGATCCAACATCAGAACTGGACGATCGGGAGGATGGGAAAGTTAACCCCAACGATCCTGTCGGGAACAAGGGCTCGGAAGATAGGAACTACCTACCGATCTCCGAAGAGGATGAGAGCCTCGGCGACGAAGATTTCATCTTTCCAAAGGAACCCCTCGAACAAGAGCGCTTTAAGTGCCAGCTAATAGCCATTGCAAGAAGCCTGAAAAAGAAGCAGCAGCAGCAGCTCCAAGCTGATCAGGACTTACTCAATGACAGATGGACTAATGTCCTGGTAGCTGAGGAATACAGCCTCGAACGCCCAACTAAGAGTTACCCGAAGCGCAAGCTGCTACCCCAATTCGACAATGAGGCCTTGGAGCCTATATCGCCAACACGTAACGCTACCGACGGACCTGACTGACCACCACGTGGCCGGGACAGAGCAGCAACTCAAGCTAAACACCAGCCCGCCGTAGAGGCAGAGAGACAACGGTTGTAGGATACACTTATGATCTACGACAGGACCTGGACAATAGAGCCGGTCAGACCAAATCAATCTATGGATCAAGGGGGCGTGTCCCAGCGCGAGAAGACGGCCATCAGGCCTGGTGCGACAAGCATAACCTCACCCGGGCCGAAAACTGCATACGGACTACACCCGAACTGCGTCGTGACGTTGCCCGATATAGAGGCGCCGCACACCCCTTATACTTCACTGATGAGGTAATGGAGCACTAGTTCCCAAAAGGGTTTAAACCCGTGAACATTGAATCGTTCGATGGCACAACAGATCCCGCAGTATGGATTGATGAAGTTCTTCTCCACATTCACATGGCTCGTTGTGACGATTTACATGCCATCAAATACCTCTCCCTAAAACTAAAGGGACCATCTCGGCACTGGTTAAACAGCCTCCCAGAAAATTCTATTGGAAGCTGGGAAGACTTGGAAGATGCCTTTAGAGACAACTTCCAAGGCACGCATATCCAGCCTCCGGACGCCGATGACCTCAGTCACATAGTCCAGCAGCCTGGAGAGTCAGCCAGAAAATTCTGGACCAGGTTTCCTAATTAAAAAGAACAAAATTGTCGACTGTCCGGACGCCGAAGCCTTAGCAGCTTTTAAACACAGCATCCGCGACGAATGGCTCGCCAAACACCTCGGCCAAGAGAAGCCGAAGTCCATGTCAGACCTCACATCACTCATGACCCGCTTTTGCATGGGAAAAGATAGCTGCCTAGCCCGTAGCAGCAACAATACCAGCGACCCTGGCACTTCTGAAGCCAGAAACGGCAACGGCAGGCCTAGACGCAACAAAAACAAGCTTCGAAGCAACAATGACAATACCAAAGACACAACGGTCAACGCCGGATTCAGTGGCTCCAAATATGGTCAGCAGAAGAGGCCATTCAAAAGAAACAAAGACGGTTCATCTAGCCTGGACCGATTACTCGATCGACCTTGCTAGATTCACGGCACCCCTGACAAGCGTGCTAACCATACCAACAGAAGTTGTTGGGTCTTTAAACAGGCCGGTAAGTTAAACACCGAACATAACAGGAAAGGGTCGCCCAGCGAGGACAACGACGAGGAGCCTCGACCACCGAACATAGGGGGACAGAAGAAATTCCCCCCCGAGGTCAAAACGGTGAACATGATATACGTTACTCACATCCCCAAGAGGGAGCGCAAGCGCGCATTAAGGGACGTCTATGCGATAGAGCCAATCGCCCCAAGATTCAACCCATGGTTAGCATGTCCGATCACTTTCGATCGCGGAGACCATCCAACCAGTATCCGTCACGGAGGTTCGGCCGCATTGGTCCTCGACCCAATTATTGATGGATTCCACCTCATGAGAGTCCTCATGGACGGTAGCAGTAGCCTTAACCTGCTCTATCAGGACACGGTCCGTAAAATGGGTATTGACTCGTCAAGAATAAAGCCCACCAAAACTACCTTCAAAGGAGTAATACCTGGTGTAGAGGCCCGCTGCACGGGCTCAATCACATTGGAAGTCGTCTTCAGTTTGCCGGACAACTTCCTAAGCGAAGACTTGATCTTCAACATCGTTCCTTTCTGTAGTGGTTATCATGCACTGCTCGGATGAACCGCGTTCGCTCGCTTCAATGCGGTCCCACACTATGCCTATATAAAACTCAAGATGCCAGGACCACGTGGTGTTATAGCAGTCAATGGAAACATGGAGCGACCCCTCCGTACCGAGGAACACACCGCGGCCCTCGCAGCGGAAGTACATGGTGGTCTTATCAACCCAAACCCTATCGGCCATCAAGCCCTTGGACACTGTCAAACGAGTCCGGACTACCCCGCAGAACAACAGTCCAGCTCGTCAGGAGCTCGATTAGCAATTCGGCCTCTGTCTCAGCCCCAATCGAATCGCGGCATATGTACCGCGCGCACATTACTATGCACTAAAAATACCATGGGCAAAGATGGAGGCATATCAAAGATAAAGTCCACAATACGACTCGACCCTAACTGGACCCTCATATCCTCTTTTTTCTTATTTTTGTTTTTTCAGGTTCCTTACAACCCACATCACCTTTTGATGGTGCCAAGGGCCCTTTTTCCAGGCCCCTTATGAAAACCCGATCATTGCTCCTCTCAAAGGATCATACACCAAGGCGAAAAGTAGCACAGACGTGCGGCAGAGTATCTAAAGGATCTTCAAAGATCACCTCTTCCTTTTTAGGACCCGTACACAGGTTTCTCTTGTGCTCTGCATGTAAAATAGCCTCGATGCTTATAGCATTATCTGTACAAATACGTTTTGACGTATCAATTAGACTATACTAGAAACAGTTTTTCGCCCAACCTATTCGTTACTGGCTTATTTCCTAATCTATATTCCCTCTTTTTTCGTCCGGTTGTCATGTACACCTCGGCACGACTTAAATCGCCAGGGGCTCCATTCAGCCACATACATTTCTTAAAAATAAAATAAGTCCGAACACTTTTATAGTACAATTTGGCGTCCTGAATATAGCTTTATATGCATCGGCTCCAAATCATGTCTTTGGTCAAAAGTTGGGTTGCCCGGCTCCTGTGGTTACTACCTTACGTTCCGCTTGTTCGCTTAAGGTAGTAAATGGAGAACCACTGCGATTGTGTTTCTGCCTCATCTGGATAAATGCCTCAGTACAGAAAGCCGAAAACTGACTGTCATGATGTGGCGAGAGTTGGTCAGCTATTCAGTGACTAAGTATAAATCTTTTGCCATTTTTCACGTGTTACGCGAAGGACTGGTCTTCACCTGGTTAGGCGTCTACAACACCCATGTTCGGATAATCAAATAATACCAAGGGTTGCGCCTACAATCCTATTGTCAATCTCCTATGGCCAAGTGAGAGTGATAAAGCCGCATAGTCTGATTGCCTGATTCGCTGGACTAACACCTCCTTCAAGGACCAAGACGTTGGTTTAAGTGTGTTCATGTGCTATTCCGAACACCCCCATACTACCTACGTGGGGGCCGAAGCCGACGACTGGCCAACTCTCAGATACCATAAACGGCCGCACATGAGGGAAATAACTTAAGATGAAACAAGCAAAAATATTATACAAAAGCCTTGTTTTCATAGTTCAAAGTTCGGGCAACAGAGATACATTCATTCAAAAATATGTCCTTCAAACACTGGACCCCTACAATGCGGGATCCTTCGAGGACTTCATCAAAATACCGCTCCGGCATGCGGTGCTCCTTGCCTGCGGACGGTCTTTCGGTTGCAAGCTTGGTGGCACTCATCTTCGCCCACTGCATATTGACACGGGCGAAGGCCATCTGGGCACCTTCGATACAGACTGACCGCTTTATAGCGTCAAGCCGAGGACATGCACTGACTAGCCGCTTCACGAGCCTGAAGTAACTGCTGGGTATGGGTTCGGCTGGCCAAAGACGGACTATGACATCCTTCATGGCCAATTCAGCCACCCTATGCAGTTCGGTTAGCTGCTTCAGCTGATCACTGAGGGGCACTAGATGCTCTGGCGCAAGGTACTGTGACCAGAACAGTTTCTCCGTTGAGCTCCAATCTTCGGCTTGGAAGAAATCCGCAGCATCAACAATACTCCGGGGTAGATCCGCAAACGCTCCTGGAGAACTCCAAATGCGGGTCAGTAAAGTGTACCTTATCCTTACAAATTTTCTCTGCATATTAAAGGCCTTACCCGCCGCGATCTACTTTGCCTCTTGGATCTCCCGGCAGGCGCCTTGGGCTTCAACTCGGGCCTCCTTCGCACTTTGGAGTGCCGTAGCAAGTTCGTAGTCTCGATCTGACACCTTGCACTCCAAGGACTCACATTTGCTTATAGCATCGTTGAGCTCTTGTTGGACTTCATCCAACCTCGCTTCATGCTTTAGGCAGGTGGCTCGCTCGTCCCCTGCCTCCTTGGCTTCGGCCAGCGCGCTCTTGAGGGTCTCGACCTCAGACGCGTCAACTATGAGCATAATCATAAAACTCATTTAGATAACAAATCAGAACTCATATCATTTCAGATATGTTTCGGTATCTTATACCTTGGTTTTCCTCCAACCTCCTCTTTAGTTTGGAAACTTTGGCGGCGTGGGAGGTTGCCGCTAATCGAAGCCTGTTTATCCAAATAGACATATATGTTATCTACTGCAAAGAATTTTTCGATCCTCTGTTCGGCCTTTCTTCACGAATGCGGAACAGAGTCTTAGGGTCTACTGTCTATACATTGCATTCCTTTTACATATACAAATAGTCAAAAAATATACATCACATACCTCAAAGCCTGTTGGAAGGCTGGTATAGGCTTCGTTCAATCCGTTTTTAGCGGACCGGACATTTTCACCCACCATACCCATAAGGGTACGATGTTCCTCCACAATGGAAGCGCTCTGAAGCGCTTCCATCAGAATATCCGGCGCCTCCGGATTGACAGAGGTCGCTGTGGAGATGGCGCGCCCGCTTCTTTCGAAGGAGGCTTCTCGCCCAATTCCGGAGCCATATGGATCTCCGGAATAATATTCGGTCCGGGGACGAATTGTGCATGGCCCCCGTCGCGGGTCTCCATGGGGGTTGGTTCTCCCCTCTTTTCGGCAACAAAGGTGTTACCCTCCGCCACCACGTTCACGGCCTCCTGCACCTCCCCGTGACCTGGAGAGGTTCTTCAGGACAACACTTCGGTGTTGTCCGTAGTGATGGGCGGAGAGGCCTGTGGAGGCGACTCGCTCTCCATCATGTTTGGCCCCAGCGAATTCCCAGAGGACAACGATCGTTGGGGGAGATCGCGAGCCGGACTGTAACACGCAATTCAATATGTTAGAACCACAAGGCATAAAACTGGATATATGTACGGAGTCTTTGAATACTTACGATCCGGTCAGGGGCTTCGGCCTGGGGTACCACTCGGGGATGGCGTCGGCGTCTGATTCAGAATCATCTAAAAGGGAGAGTTTCCCCTTCTTGGACGCCTCCACCTCTAGATCCACGGAAGCCGCCCTTTTCTTCCCCCTCCCCTTTAGGGGAGAATTGCTCTCTTCCTCCTCTTCATCTTCGTCATGAGAGGAGAGAGTCTTGGTGTCTTCGCACACAATGTCCGAAGCGCCTTTACGGCGGAAGCCACATCTGGCCTCCTTGCCCTTCTTCTTGGCCTTCTTCTCCGGCGCCTGATACGGCACCGTAACCAGCATCCTCGTCAACAGAGGAATGGCTGCGTCTTCGGGTAGCGGAGCCAGACATTGGATCCGCTCCGCCTTATTTGTCCAAACCTGTCGGAAGAATGGAAAGCTTAGTATATTCCTTGGGTTTACAAATTAAGGTCATCAGAAAACTTACGGTAGTGGCCGGATGAGCGCAGTCGCAACCGAGGTCCTCGGTCGTTTTTGGCCACGACTTCTGAGCCTTGAAAAGCAACTTCCATATGTCTTCGTGTGTTGTGCCAAAGAACCGCTGCATGGTCCGGACCAACTGGCCGGGTCGAATTCCCACATATGCAGAGTCCGACGATGGCAGGGGAGAATCTGGCAAAAAAGCATTATCTGGATCACACTGGCAAGACTGGTGTTCTTGTCTATCATACCCTTGACACGCTTCTACAGCATCATCACCTCGTCGGACGACGCCCAATCCAGGCCCTTATTGAGCCATGATGTAAGCCGCGTTGGAGGCCCAGACTTGTACTCGAGAGGGGCGCCCATGTGGCGTCACGGGGTTCCATGATATAGAACCACTCCTGCTGCCATCCCTTGATGGTCTCCTCGAAGGTCCCATTGGGCCAGGTGACATTGCGAAGCTTGCTCACCATGGCGCTGCCACACTCCACGTGTTGACATCAACCACCTTCGGCTTCACATTGAAGACCTTGAGACATAGGCCGAAGTGGGGGGAGGATGCGGAGGAATGCCTCACACACGATGATAAATGCCAAAATGTTGAGGAAGGAATTTGGGGCTAGATCATGGAAATCTAGCCCGTAGTAAAACATGAGACCGCAGACGAAAGGATGGAGGGGAAACCCTAGTCCATGAAGGAAATGGGGGATGAACACTACCCTCTCATTAGGCTCCGGGGTGGGAATGATCTGCTTATTGGCAGGAAGCCTGTGGGCTATGTCCGCGACTGATGACCCACAAGTGTACGGGATCTATCGTAGTCCTTTCGATAAGTAAGAGTGTCGAACCCAACGAGGAGCAGAAGGAAATGATAAGCGGTTTTCAGTAAGGTTTTCTCTGCAAGCACTGAAATTGTAGGTAATAGATAGTTTTGTGATAAGATAAATTGTAACGGGTAACAAGCAATGAAAGTAAATAAAGTGCAGCAAGGTGGCCCAAGCACCTTGTCTCTCTTCTTTTCTATTTTGGGCACCGTGTTCACGCCTTGCATTCGCGCATGTGTCGTATCTCACTTGTACTCATTCTTTCTTCTTCTATCAATAAAAAGATACGCTAGGGTTTCAAAAAACTACCGGTTTCTTTTGCTAATAACTACCAACTTTGAGGTCCGCTATTTCAAAAAACCCAAATGACTGACTGTGTCAATTTTAAACCATTTGTTTGACACCTGTGGCCCACCCGTCAGGTCCACATGGCATACAAGTCAACAACGTTAGGTTGACCATTCATTGGTTATGATAGGTGGGGCCCAAATATTTATAAAAAGCAATTGAGTACCTATATTTTTCAAAAAAAAGTAATCAGGTCCCTGTAATTTCCTTAAAAAAACAACCAAGTCCTTGTAAATCAGGTCCTTGGGTCCATCCATCTCGACCTCTCTCCCGCAACCGGCCGCTGTCCTCTCCCTAGAATCGCCGCCCACTCCCCTCCATTCCCTCCCCAGCCGGTGACCTGAAGAGGCTGAGCTCCAGGACATTGACTAGGGGTGCACGGCCGGCGGCTCCCCGTGGCGCGGTCAGCAGTAGGGCCTCAAACGGCTCATGTCCAGCAGCATGTGGCGGCTCCCCATTGGTGCGGCCACTAGCACGCAGCGGCTCCCTACAAAGCCTCATACTCTCAAAGCAGGGGCAGCGAGTGGCCAGTGGGCAAAATAGGTGGCGGTAACGAGCGACCACACTAGAGGTGGCGAAGAGCCGAGGATAGCACCAGGTGGCGGTGCACGAGCACCGGCATGCGTAGCTTTGTGTGCGCTCTTCCCTTGGCCCTGTCCGTCTATAGCAACCAGTGAAGGTCGCCTAACTTGGGTAGGATGCTTCCCTGGACATGGTCATTCTGCCGGGAGAGGGGGAAGGCGGGCTGCCCGCCGGCGGCATCGCTCTAGCGATCGGTCGGCCGACCAAGGTGGTGAGTGTGCGTGTCGAGCCCGAGGTCCTCCATGGCTGGGGGCAAGCGGCGTGAGGCAGAAAGAGAGATAGAGGAAGAAGACAAGGTAAGTAAGAGAGATAACGGTGTTGACATTTTATGCCACGTCAGCTCCGACGAGTGGGCCATCCTTGTCATAACCGCGATCAATTTTAAAGCACTTGGTCATTTGGGGGTTTTGAAACAGTCGACCCCAAAGTTCGTAGTTATCAGCGAAAATATAAAACCAGTAGTTTTTTGAAAACCTAGCCCAAACTGTAGTAGTTTTATGCTACTTACTCGAATTAAAGGGAGTAATAGGAGGGGTTTCCATCATATGTATGTATGTTTCCCTTGTCTAAGTAAGGAGGGGTTTCCATCATATGGATGTATGTTTCCCTTATCTAAGTAGGGCATGGCTATAACTCACTTATAGCGAGGTAACCTTCCGACTCGATGAAGCCGCCCGAGCGTACGGGCCGGCCCAATGCACGGGAGGCCAATGCCTCTTCTTTTTTTTTCTTGTTTTCCATTTTTTTACTTTCGTTTATACTTAAGAATATTCTAAATAAATATATTACAAAATATTTTACATAAAACATTAAAAAATGCTAAGCAGGCATTTGAAAAATGTTAAATGTACATAGAGAAAAAGTTTCTAATGTATACAAAAAAATATAACATGTGTAAAAAAGTTGATCCTGTATTTAAAAAATAGTAATCCAAGCATTTGAATTTTTTTAAAAACAAGTATTCAAAAAATGTTATACAAGCATTTAGAAATTGTTAAATGTGTATACAAAAATGTTGATCATGTATTAAAAACCTTTTAAACTTGTCTTTGCAAAATTTTAATCAAGCATATGAAAAATGTTAAATGTGTACAGAAAAAATATTGACCATATATTCAAAAAATATTAATCAAGCATTTCAACAAATGTTAAATGTATGTAGTTTAAGTGTTGACCATGTATTGAAAAAATGTTAAACTTGTATTTCAAAAAAATTAATCAAGGATTTGAAAAAAGAAACTGTACAATGTCTACATAAAAAACATTGACCTATTAAAAATGTTATGAGTTATTTATAAAATGTTGATCAAGCATTTAAAAATTGTTAACTGTATATTTGAAAAAAATGTGTACCATATATTCAATAAATCTTAATCTAGTACTTGAAAAATATTAAACATATATATTAGAATAAAGTTTATTCGATATATACCGAAAATGTGTATAGAAAAACAAAGAGAACCTAAGATAAAACAAAAGAAAATCAATGAAAAACGAGAATGTATGTACTTACGAATATTCTAAATAAATATATTACAAAATATTTTACATAAAACATTAAAAAAACGCTAAGCAAGCATTTGAAAAATGTTAAATATAGATAGAGAAAAAAATTCTAATGTATGCAAAAAATATAACATGTGTAAAAAAATCGATCATGTATTTAAAAATATTAATCCAAACATTTGAATTTTTTGAAAAACAAGTATTGACAATAATATTAGACAAGCATCTAGAAATTGCTAAATGTGTATGCAAAAATGTTGACCATGTATTTAAAACTTTTAAATTTGGCTTTGCAAAATTTGAATCAAGCATATGAAAAATGTTAAATGTGTACAGAAAAAATATTGACCATATATTCAAAAAATATTAATCAAGCATTTGAACAAATGTTAAATGTATGTAGTTAAAGTGTTGACCATGTGTTGAAAAACTGTTTACCTTGTATTTCAGAAAATTTAGTCAAGGATTTAAAAAAAGAAAGTGCAAAGTGTGTATATAGAAAACATTGAACTATTAAAAAATGTTGTGGGGTATTTATAAAATGTTAATCAAGCATTTAAAAATTGAACTGTATATTTGAAAAAAAAAATTGACCATGTATTCAATAAATCTTAATCTTGTACTTGAAAAATATTAAACATTTATATTAAAATAAAGTTTATTAGATATATACCAAAATGTGTATAGAAAAAGAATGAGGACCTGGGATAAAACAAAAGTAAATCAATGAAAAACGAGAATGTATGTACTTACAAATATTCTAAATAAAATATTACAAAATATTTTACATAAAACATTAAAAAAATGCTAAGCAAGCATTTGAAAAAAGTTAAATGTACATAGAGAAAAAGTTTCTAATGTATACAGAAAAAATATAACATGTGTAAAATAAAATATTAATCCAAGCAGTTGAATTTTTTGAAAAACAAGTACTTAAAAAAATATTATACAAGCATTTAGAAATTGTTAAATGTGTATACAAAAATGTTGACCATGTAACTTGTCTTTGCAAAACTTTAATCAAGCATATGAAAAAATGTTAAATGTGTACAGAAAAAATATTGACCATATATTATAAAAATATTAATCAAGAATTTGAACAAATGTTAAATGTATGTAGTTAAAGTGTTGACCATGTATTGAAAAAGTGTTAAACTTGTATTTCAAAAAAACTAATCAAGGATTTGAAAAAAGAAAGTGTAAAATGTGTACATAAAAAACGTTGACCTAATTGAGGACTAATCCCGACCTGAGGTGAGTTGATTTGGGGACTAATTGGTCACCACGACGATATTCAAACCCAATCCGCAGTCGCGATTCATCGCGGACGAGATGGAGGCGCTCCAGGAGCGCATGCTGAAGGAGTTCGTCGAGATCAGGGCGGCGCAACGCAAGCTGGAGGTAGTCGACGGGATCTGCGCGCAGCTGGCGGCGCTCGACGCCAAGCTTACGGAGCAAATGGAACGGCTAGATCAGGTCCAAGTGAAGGTGAATTTGTCCTGCGACACCTTGGGGCAGGTTCAGCAGAGCCAATTCCATGTCGCTCAGAAGGGGAAACCACCAGAGGTACCGGAGACCTCGTCGCCAACAGCGTCAGAGGTGTCGGCCGGCATCCTGGGCCCAGGGCCACCGTTCGTTGTTCAGGAGCTGCCTCGTCCTCTCCAGGTACCGCCCAATACCGCTCTGTCCCAACAAGTTGTGCAGTCAGTTCAGGAGGAGAATTCGGGCAAGAGGCCATGGTTGCCCAAAATGGATTTTCCCCGTTTTGATGGAAATGATGTCAGGATCTGGTTAGATAAGTGCGAGGCGTTCTTCCAGTTATACAGCATACCTGAAAATTTCAAGGTCACTTCTGCATCTCTGTATTTGACTGATAACGCTGCAAGTTGGGACCAGGCTTTTAAACAAAACAGCTCATATCACACTTGGCCGCAGTTTTGTGCAGCAGTAATACAAGAGTTTGATGTGAACGTATACAGGCAGAAGATGAAGGACCTCATGTCACTTAAACAAGGGGAAATAGTGGAGGAGTACAAGCAAAAGTTCCTTCAGTTGGTTTACACCGTTAAGTTTATGAACCATCCATTAGTGATACTTTTCTGGTAACTCGTTTCATTATGGGGCTCAAGTCAGAGTTACGATCAGCTGTGGAGTTTCAGTTACCAGCAAATGTCCAAACGGCAGCGATGTATGCTTCTGTTCGGGAAGGGATGTTACTGCAGCAGAAGACTGCCAGAGGATCATACCAGAAGTCTGCATTCAATAAACCTGACACTCGGCCAGCACTAGCTACTGGTGATCTATGGAAAGCCAAACAACTGAAGGAGTACAGACGAGCTAACGGCCTGTGTTATAAGTGTGGAGAGAAGTTCACTCCAGGGCATGTATGCAGTCAATTACCGGCGACTGGAGCTCACTTAAAAACAGCAGAAACAGTGGTGCAGAACAAGATAATTTCTGATGCTCTTTTGGATGATCTCGTTGAGCAGTCTACAGCAGACTGTGCTACTATTTCAGTTACTACTTTGTCAGGTGCAACTCACCCAAAAACCATACAATTAAGAGCCTTAGTGGGAAATCAGGTGGTGCTCATATTAGTGGACTCAGGGAGCACCCACACGTTTGTGGATCAAGCACTGCTCAGCAGGATAAAGGTTACTGGGGAGCCACTAAATAGGCCTATGAAAGTGAAGGTAGCTAATGGAGAACTGGTGCAATGTTCGGAAAAGGTTTCACAGTTAACCTGGTGGATTCAAGGACATAACTTCACAAATACAATGCATGTCCTGCCTCTTGGGGGACATGACATTATTTTGGGCATGGATTGGCTAGAACAATGGGGAGTGATGCAATGTCACTGGGCAGAAAAAAGGATTCAGTTCAATTATTCAGGACAAGAGGTGAAGTTACAGGGTGTGCTACCTGCAACACCAGTAGAGATCACAGAAGTAACAGTTGAACAATTGTGAAAATGGGAGAAAGGCAATGAGGTTTGGGCAGCTGCTGTGTTGAACAGAATTGTGATGGCACCTGAAACTCCAGTACCTCCTGCTGTACAAGAGTTATTACAACAGCATCACACTGTATTCAAAGATCCTCAAACATTGCCCCCTCACAGGCCATTGGATCATGAAATTCATCTCATTCCTGGGGCTGTTCCAGTGAATTGCAGACCATACAGATATTCTCCACTTCAGAAAGATGAAATAGAAAGACAAGTGTCTGAAATGCTCAAAGCTGGTTTGATTACACCAAGCATTAGCCCTTTTGCTTCTCCTGCTCTCCTAGTAAAGAAGAAAGATGGCACTTGGAGGTTCTGTGTGGATTATAGAAAGTTGAATGATATTACTGTTAAAAGCAAGTTTCCTCTACCAGTGATTGATGAGTTACTGGATGAATTGGGAGGTGCCAAGTGGTTCTCTAAACTGGATTTAAGAGCTGGATATCATCAGATTCGAATGAAAGAAGAAGATGATCATAAGACAGCATTTAAAATACACCATGGCCAGTTCCAGTTCAGAGTGGTCCCTTTTGGACTGGCTACTACTCCAGGCACATTCCAGTGTAATATGAATGTGTTTATGGCAGGGCCCAATAGAAAGTTTGTGTTAGTATTCATGGATGACATCCTAGTGTTCAGCTTCACTCTGGAAGATCATGTTCAACACTTGAGGACTGTGTTTGAAATTCTGGCAAAAAATCAGCTATATGTGAAACAGAGCAAGTGTGTTTTTGCTCCGCAATCCATGGAATATTTGGGTCACATTATTTCTGACAAAGGAGTGGCTACTAATCCTGCAAAAATTGAAGCTATGATCCACTGGCCTGTACCAACTAATTGACTGAGTTGAGAGGATTTTTGGGGTTAACAGGGTATTATAGAAAGTTTGTCAGGAACTATGGTCTGTTGGCTAGACCTCTCACTGTGTTATTGAAAAAACAAGCTTTTCAGTGGTCTGACACAGCTCAAGCAGCTTTTCAGCAGTTGAAACAGGCCATGGCCACTCCTCCTTTTCTAGCTTTACCAAACTTTGCAAAAACTTTCACTGTGGAGACAGATGCTTGTAATACTGGAGTGGGAGCTATTCTTTCTCAAGAGGGGCATCCTATTGCTTACTATATCAAGGCACTTGGAGTAGCTAGTCAGAAGCTATGCATTTATGAGAAAGAGTTCCTGGCAATCATGATGGCAATAGACAGGTGGAGATCTTATTTGGCCAGAGCACCTTTTGTAATCAAAACAGACCACCAGAGCCTCTGTCACCTAGGGCATCAGCTTCTCACTTCAGACTTGCAGAGAAAGGCCATGACAAAGCTGGTAGGACTGTAGTTCACCATCCAGTACAAAAAAGGAGTGGAAAATACTGCAGCAGATGCTCTTTCCAGAGTAGCTCATTTGTTTCCTATTCAAACAGTGTCTACAAGCAAGCCTGTCTGGATACAAGAAGTGCTGAACTCTTATACAGTGGACCCTGCTGCTCAACAGATGTTATAGAAGCTAGCAGTGGATAACAAGGCTTGTCCTGGGTTTTACTTGCAAGAGGGGATGATTAAGCATGAGGACAAAATTTGGATTGGAGCAAATACAGGTCTGCAAACAAAGCTCATTCAGGCTTTCCACTCATCACCAGTGGGAGGCCACTCTAGGATACTTCCTACTTATTACGGAGTGAAGCAATTGTTTAGTTGGATGGGTATGAAGACAGATGTGGAAAACTTTGTGAAACAGTGCAGTACTTATCAACAGGCTAAACATGAGATGTGCAAAACACCTGGGTTGTTACAACCTCTTCCTTTACTAGATCGACCATGGCAAGCCATTAGTATGGACTTCATTGAAGGATTACCTAAATCATAGGGGTTTAGTGCTATACTAGTTGTAGTGGATCGTTTCACAAAAGTAAGTCACTTTCTGCCTCTGAAACATCCGTTTACAGCAACATCAGTAGCTAAGGTCTTCCTCAATAACATTGTCAGACTTCATGGACTGCCCTTGTCCATTGTTTCTGATAGAGATAAGATCTTTACAAGTGCATTCTGGAAAGAATTGTTTCGAGTTTGGGGCATAGAACTTCAGATGAGCACATCATATCACCCACAAACGGATGGTCAAACAGAGCATGTGAACCAGTGTTTAGAAATGTACTTACGCTATGCAATTCATGCTTCTCCGGCTAAATGGGCGGCCTGGCTTCCTTAGGCAGAGTTTTGGTATAATTCTACTTATCATTCTTCTTTGGGTTGCACTCCCTACAAAGCATTATATGGTCAAGATCCGAATGTAGGACAGTTGGCAGGTCAGTCTGTTTCCATGAATCCGGATGTGCAGACTTGGTTAGCCTCTCAGAATGAACACACAGCGTTGCTCAAGGATCATTTAGCAAGAGCTCAGTGCAAGTATAAGCAGTTTGCTGACAGAAAAAGGTCTGATCATCAGTTTGTGGTGGGAGAAACAATGTACCTGCGGCTACAACCATATGCTCAGTCGTCTGTGGTTAATCGTCCATGTCCAAAACTGGCTCTCCAATATTTCGGACCCTTCAAGATTCTGGAGAAAATTGGAAATGCAGCATATAGGTTGGAGCTGCCGCGAGGCAGTATGGTTCACCCGGTTTTCCATGTGTCCCAACTCAAAGCTCATGTACCGGATCATACTCCAGTGTTCACTACACTACCTGTGCCGCTCGATTTATCACTGCCTGGTGTGCAACCGGAAGAAATCTTAGATCGCCGCCTAGTCAAAAAAGGGAACGCTTCACATCTTCAGATCTTAGTTAAGTGGAGAACAATTCCTGCGTCTTCGGCTACTTGGGAAGACTATCAGGTGCTCAAGGATCGCTATCCAGTGGCACCAGCTTGGGGACAAGCTAGTTCTTCAGGGGGAGATATTGTCAGTAGTCTGGAAGTGGCGAAGGTGCGGGCACGACAAGGAAGACAGAAAGAAGGCGCGGTGAAAGCGTAAAGTCATCGCAGGAGCGTTTAAATTCGAATGTGTGTGTGACGGGCCGTGAGCCTTGTAATGGGTGGGCCGTGGGCCGTGTGTGTGCGGTTGTCACTCGCGAGTATATAAGCGAGGCGTGTCACTGTGGATAGGCATCGAGAATTTGAAATCAAATATCCTGAGCCATAGGCTCCTCTTACTCCTCTCGCTGCCTTCTCCTAGCTTCTCTCCTCTCTGCTAGCTCTCTGAGACCTTCCCCTACCCTTCCTCGCCGCCGGCGAACTTTTACTGCTTCTAGTGTTATGGGGTATTTATAAAATGCTAATCAAGCATTTAAAAAATGTTAACTGTATATTTGAAAAAAAACGTTGACCATGTATTCAATAAATCTTAATCTTGTAGATGAAAAATATTAAACATATATATTAGAATAAAGTTTATTAGATATATACCGAAAATGTGTATAGAAAACCAATGAGAACCTGAGATGAAACAAAAGAAAATCAATGAAAAACGAGAATGTATGTACTTACGAATATTCTAAATAAATATATTACAAAATATTTTACATAAAACATTAAAAAATGCTAAGCAAGCATTTGAAAAATGTTAAATGTACATAGAGAAAAAGTTTCTAATGTATACAAAAAATATAACATGTGTACAAAAATTGATCATGTATTTTAAAAAATATTAATCCAAGCATTTGAAATTTTTGAAAAACAACTATTTAAAAATGTTAGAAAAGCATTTAGAAATTGTTAAATGTGTATACCAAAATGTTGAACATGTATTAAAAAACATTTAAACTTGTCTTTGCAAATTTTTAATCAAGCATATGAAAAACATTAATGTGTACAGAAAAAATATTGACCATATATTCAAAAAATATTAATCAAGCATTTGTACAAATATTAAATGTATGTAGTTAAAGTGTTGACCATGTATTGAAAAATGTTAAACTTATATTTCAAAAAATTTAATCAAGGATTTGAAAAAAAAGTGTAAAATGTGTACATAAAAAACGTTGACCTATTAAAAAATGTTTTGGGGTATTTATAAAATGTTAATCAAGCATTTAAAAATTGATACCGATGTATTTCAAATGGTTGAAGATGTATTTCATAAATACCCTGAGATAAATTTAAATGTTTTTTAATACATGGTCAACATTTGCTTTTTTCTTTAAAGAAGGTCGTGACCATTTGCTAGCAGTGCAACGCTGCAGCTAGGACATCGTGGGATTGATTCCTGCGTGATCCTTTTTTCTGTGTATTTATTTTAGTGTGAATGGGCCGGCCCGAAACTATAGACGCGCTTTAGGTGAGACCGAAGGAAGACTCACTATAAGCGAGATATAGCCCCTGCAATGTACTTCCTCCGTCCCAAAATTCTTGTCTTAGGTTTGTCTAGATATGGATGTATCTAACACTAAAACTTAACTAGATACATCCGTATTTAGACAAATTTAAGACAAGAATTTTAGGACGGAGGGAGTAAGTGAGAGCGTACAAAGGCAGAGGAAGAGAAGGAAAACAGTCGCTCGCTTAGGTGGTTTGGCTGCAGGACCATGAGAATGGAAGGGAAGCAGGAAAAAAAATTAGAAACATAAGTGGTTGGGCTGCGGCCTGGAAAAGAATTTAAGAAACAAAGAAAATTGTAAAAACCAAACTCCTCACAACCCCAACAAAATCGCAAAAATCGAACGCCAATGCCCATGGCCCTATTGCGGTCGTGGCCACGACGCTCGCCGTACTTAATCCCAAGCACACTACGGCCCTCCCCATCGCGACAACTCCAACATCTTGGGAACTCTACCCTGACACCGCAAATCACCACCGCAATGACTGCAATTGCGACGTCGTGTCGACAAACCTTCGGCTATCGACAAAAATTGTCGTCGCCGCCATGTCAACCGCTCAACATCCATCGAGCCCCATGGTGATGAACCCTACAGAAAACAAAGCGGTGGTGGCGGAGCAGTGTACGCCTTAGCCCAATGCTGGAGCCAATGAAGAACTTGACTCCGAGCAGTCGAAGACACTCGAATTGCCAGCGGAGACAAAGAAACCATACTGAATCACCTGCGGGGCGGAGTGGCGAGACAGGTTAGGAAAAGATGGGGGACTGGCGTTAGTGGAGCGAGGGAGAGGGATATAGGGAATGTTCGCTCAGCCAACAGTTAGCGCAAACAATTTCTGCGCCTCACATGGCGATCCTCACACCAAGATCCGTGCGATGCATTCAAGGGCGTAGAGCGCGTTCACACAAGATCAGTATAGAACTAACGTCAGTTCTACAGTGTCCAGGACATTACTCACTCAACTTGCCTAGCTAGCAGCACCCAGTTGCTTGGGACAAACAACTGACGTTTTTACTTGACAATATATATTAGCAAAAAAAAGAACATCCACACTGACAAAATTTAAAACCAGTAGGATTAATTTAGGAGACGAGATGAATTCTATGGTCGGAAAAATTTGTATACAGCCGAACAGATAGCACTGCATTTTCTTTTCTAGGAAAGCCATACACCACCCAGAACAATCGAACATTCGCTTCCCTTTGGTATTATCGTAAGTAAACACTGACCTCATATTATTTGCAAAAAAAACACTGACCTCATACAGCTTGAGAAAGGAATCACGAAGTTCCTGACATGCCTAGATTTTTCATAGCAAGGAAGGATGCATCTCAAAGCTTTATCACATGCTATCACATTATGTGAAGATCCACTATTTCAATCAGGACAGTAACCACAAAGAAGGTAATGCAAATTGTGTGTAATGCAAAAAATACACAGAAGGTAATGCAAACAATACAAAGAGGTAACTGCAGCTCCCTCCACATTTTCACATCCGATCTTGGGACCGGCAAAGGCAGTGTTAAACCACAACAATACAAAACACAAATTATACAACAACATCAATCATTTCAAGCAAAGTATACAGGACACACAAACAAGCAAATGCAATATCAATGCAGCTCCCTCCACATTTTCACATCCGGGCTTGGAACCGGCAAAGGCAGTGTTACACCACAACAAACAAAACATACAACATCAATCATTCAAGCAAAGCATTCAGGACACATCATCAAGCAAAGCATACAGGACACACCATCAAGCAAAGCATACAGCACACACCATCAAGCAAATGCAATATTAATTCAAACACACACACACACACAGTCGGTCACACATAGTCACAGTCACACACAGATTCAGTCACACACACACAGTAACAGTCACACAGAGTCAGTCACACAGTCACACACAGTTAGTCACACACACAAGAGATAGAAAGGGCACAAACAGAAAGCTAATACTACAAGCAAGACCCATGATGTAAGTTGTTTGGCATGCAGTACCTTCCAGGAATAACTTTCGCTATTTCTGCTCATTTATTCCCATATACCTGATGGCATTAATCAGTGCATGTTCCTCCTCAGTAGTCCAAGCATCGTTCCATATGTTTGGATTCAGATGATTATGCCACCTAAGATGTTTTGAATGAATTGAAAAATCAGCTTCATATTAACAACTAAGATGTCTTGAATGAATTCAAAAATCAGCTTCATATTAACAACTGCATCACCTAGACCAAATGCATTTCCCCCGATAGCAGCCATAACTTGATTGAAGAATAGAGCAACTGTCTGAAGAAAGAAGAACAAAATAGTTAGCACGGACTACAAATAGAGAAAGAGACGCCAAGAAATAACAAGTTACTCAAGGCAATTACCTGTTCATTAGCGATCGGAGTAAGTCCACCAAAGTAAACACGCCGAGCATGCCGAGTAACCTAAGAAAAGAGTGGTCAGTCATATGCATCACAGAACAAGAAAAATCTCAAGCGCAAAACAAAAAATCGAGCATACCCGCTGTGTCATGGCAGTGGCTGCATAGCAAGTGGATCGATGCAAAGGGAAGAAAGAATTAGCAAGTAATAACAAAACATTGAATAATAAAGAAGTGTAATAGATCACAGGTGGGTTCATTCTGCCATCATCAAATAAACTGCAAATCAGAGTGAATCTGGTCGCGTTATGATGACAGAATGGACTATCCATGATTTGAGTACTAGCTACACAGAATCATAAAAGGAGCACAGTAGTCACCTGTCCTAGGGCGGATAAATTGAACATGTTTGGGAGCATGTTCGGAAACATCCAGGATAAGCAGCAAGAAGTTCTGGTAGCTGACCTGCAATGCATCAATAGACAAACATCCCCCATTTGTCTTGCACATAGGGGGAAAATGGATATCAGCAAACCATATATACAAATAAAACAATCAAAAGAATACCTCTCCCGACATTGCTTGCCTATACGTCCAGGTAGTGACCTGCAATAGACCATTTTGTCAGTCCATAAGGTCACTAATTTGGTCATCTTCTTGTAGAAAAAATATCATAATAAATATAACTATAAAATGTGCATAATCTTTTTTTTCTCGAGCAAAGTCTGGAGTGCAATGACAAACCTCTTGAGTCCAAGGATCTTTGATGAGTTCAGTGCTAAAGAACCTTCTGTCATGGATGTAAACATTGCACCTCTGTCCTATCCGGAAATAATTAAGCTGCGTAGGTAGATACTGACACAATATGTGAGCTCACCACCCTTGCATATGCATGAATATTGTGTGCAAACTTGAAATGAGTTAAATTCGAGAGGGGTTACCATACAAACACAGACCAGGTTGATGAGTGATCCACGGCTTCAGTTCGAACACAAGAAGCACACCATCAGAACCATAACAAATCAAATTAGCCATCATGAAAACCTCCATCCACCCTGGATTCTACATATACATCATTCTGAGCACAAACATCATACTTGTGGCAGGAAAATATACAGCAATGCATTGAAGAGTGTCCAAAGGGCAATGATACTACCAACTACAGAGGTAGGTCATAAAATGACATGCCCATGACCTTATATTGAAATATCCAGAGGTAGGTGCCAATAGGTTGTTATGGAGTGCTTGCACAATGACACACAGTCACAGTCAACACACACATACACACATACAGACAGTCGCAGTCAATACACAGTCACAGTCAACACATACATACACACATACACACAGTCGCAGTCAATACACAGTCACAGTCAACACATACACACAATGGAGCTTGCACACAAGAAACAGACAAAGAAATACACACGCAGTCAGTCACACACACAGTCAAGGTCACACACGGTCACACATAGTCACACAGACAGAATGGAGTTCTTGCACGCAAAAAACAGACATAGATAGGATGAGACTAATCAAAGACATGAGAAAAAGTAAACTATTTGTTCAAGCTTCCCGTTCAAAACCTTCAACTCTGCATTATTTTAGTTCTTCAATTCCAAACCTCTCTCTGCATTACCCAACTACAAGCCAGGAGGCCACTACTGTTATATAAACAAAGACAAGTGTAGAGAGACAGAGAACAAATTAGGAGGTACCTTTTCTTTATCACCAAATTTCAGAGTCTGCACATACCAAAATTGTATTTTGTGTCACAAGATGAACGAACTCACCAGGACAATACTCAAATTAACAGATCAAGTGTATCATGGAGAACATCATGTAGAATAGTAGTCCAACAAATCCAAAACAGTACAAGTATATATGTAGATAATCAGAGCTCATGTACATGCAAAACTTTCTCTCCCATAAGGTGATAAATTTGCAAGCCAAAGATCAAAATTCGATTACCTTAGTTGGTAAAAGAGAAAGCAATAGGAACCCTGAGCAGTCCTTGGCATACTATCAGAATTATCGGTCCTGGAAAGAGCAACATACTATTAGCATGAATACATAATCTTGTGAAGTGAACAAGGAAAACATGGCTAAATAAGCGTTTTGGGACTACAGACATTAGCATCACAAAATGTAAAAAACATAAATATACCTGCGCTGTAAGCAAAACCCCACCCATCAGTGTCCTTAGCAACACAAGGAAGAGCAAATATGACATTTGTCTATATCCTACCTGAAATACTTAGAAAAGCATTATTCCAGTGAATGGACAACAGTAATATACAAAAAAAGAATATGATATCCACATAAGACATAACGAAACATAGATATCACAAAAATGTATTGTCAAACACCACGGTATACATGATTATTATGATAATAAAAAAAAGGGCAGCCCGGTGCATGTGCCCCTATACATGATTATTATGATAATAAAAAAAGGAACAAAAACAGGGAAAAGGATGCTGTGATGAGTGAGTGAGATATATAAGATAGGCATGAGATGCATTGGATGCCAAATCGGCCACACAAAGGAGTGGAAGCCAAGCAAGTAAGTGTTACAAGAGTCAAACTTTTCTGCTCAGCCTATCATCATCTATCAGCAGGAGAGAAGCCTGACTAGCGCACGTCTCTGGATCCCTGCCTGCTCGAAACGGCTTAAATGGTTTGCATCCCTGAACACATCCCCATATATGGGGAGACGACATTGGAACACAAGCAAAGCATGAGTAAGAAACCAATTGGACAGACCGTATAAGCAGTAACACAATCAGAATCACCCCATCCAAGCAGTCAAACACAGTCACACACAGATAATGGAGCACTTGCACACATGAAACAGACAAAGAAACATACATATATAGGGGCACATCACACACACAGTCAGACACACACAATGGATCGCTTGCACACAAGAAACACACAAAGAAACAGACATAGATAAGGGTACAAACAGAAAGCTAATACATGCAAGGCCGAAGTAAACTCAGAAAGCTATAAAGAAGTTCCAGAAACTGAATGAGTAAACTGATTTCTGTAGAGGGGTGAGGGTAACTCAGATCTTCATTCCTGAAAACAGGAAGCTAGTTAAATCATCATCACTACCCAGTACCCACAAGTTTGTAGGCACAGAGACACATGCTTATTCTTGTCACAAAGTCTAGACAAATCAAGAAAAGCATTATTTCAGTGACTGGACAGCAGTAATTGATATCATATCTAATGCATAATTGAGTGAGTGAACCTCAAAAGGGAACAGAGAACAGTAGAAATGTATTTTGATGGAAAATGATTATGATAAGAAAAATTGCCAGCGTGAATGTTCATACACACAGAAAAGAAATACCACTTACGAACAAAACCTACTTGCGTTGAACATAAACTAAATTAAAAAAATAGAAGATTTACACTATATTAGGTCACAACCAGGTTATAAACAAACATAGCATAAAATCTATATGCAATCCAAATCCTAATCACGCCCAGGCTTCCCGAAGTGCATGGCTTACATAGCGACAAATACAGAAGTCAGCGTTCTTGATATTTTAACTAGAGTGAGTACAAAATTTGCTCCATAAATTTGACAGGACAAACAAAAGGGACATGACTAAAGTGAGCAGCACTGATAAAAAACATGTGATGAGTGTGCTTTCATAGATAAATAAACTCTGGAGTTATGCTCATAGCAGAATCATATGCCGAGGTGTGCAATGACAAAATTCTAGAGTTATGCTATGCAATCTAGAAGACTAGCAGCACCTCATCTAGTACTCCTATATGAAAATGGAAATAGCAACATGAGGAATAAAAGAAGGAAACCTTGTCCTACAGTAGCAGCAGTAGGTGTTCAATTAGTCAAGCAGCAGCCATTGCACTCTTTTAAAAAGTTCTACTCTGTCTGCTCGAAATGGCACCCCTGAACACACATCACCATATATGGAACATAAGCAAAGCCTGATAGGAAGTAACCAATTGAAAAGAACAGAAGCAGTAACACCCATCAGAACAAATGACCCCTGCATCTAGGATGAGAGCACACACGCCTGACGAAACTGAAACAAGCTAGCTGGTACAATCAGAATCGACAGAGGAACCAGATTATCAAGGGCACGTCTCGACGGAGCAACACGAACAAACTAGCCGTTTGAGATCTGAAAACAACAGACGAACAAGAAAAACGTAGGAGGTGACGAAACCGATCTGAACTAGCACGACGAACTGACATTCGCTCTCCGCCTCTCCATCTCCGGCCGCAACCCAATTTCAGAACCAAGACCCGACCGTTCCTGTAACGCTCGCGCTGACACGAACACGAAGAAACGCAGACAAGAGAAGCACACGCAGAAATTTCTGAATCGCAAACCAGGCGGAGACCCTCGACGAGACGGACCAAGAACACGCGGGCGCGTCGGGGCAACGGCTAGGACGAGCAAAAAACGGACGACGGCGAGGACGAGCAGGACCAAATCAGAAGCGAGCGACTCTAAACTGACGACGGCGGGGACGCGCAAAATCAACTCGGAAGTGACTCTAAACTGACGAACTGAACACGAGCAGAACCAAATCAGGCGCGGTTCTAAACAGACGACGGCGAGAACGAGCAAAATCAAATCAGGCGGGATTCTCTAGCTATCTAAACCGGCGACGGCGAGCAAAATCAAATCCGGACGCGACTCTGAACGGACAAATTGACCGAGGACGAGCAAAATCAAATCCAGACGCACTTTTAAACGGGCAAATCGATCGAGGAGGTCGAGCAAGATGAAACCCGGCTCGAGGAGGACATATGCACGGCCCGGGCGAAGGGTGGAGGAGCAGCGGACCGGTCGGAGCCGGCGGGGATGTCGGAGGAGAGAGGCACCGCCCGGACGAAGAGGAGGAGGAGCGGACAGGGCAGTGCACGGCGAGGAGGAGGAAGGCATGGCCTGGGCGAAGCGAGGAGGAGGAGGAGCGGGCCGGCCAAAGGGCGCGGCTTTATAGCCGGGGCAGAGGCGGTGGTGGCAGCCGGAGCCTTGTCCTTGGCCGAGGTGCGCGTGGCGTGGAGTGGCGGCGGAAATAAAAGGAAAGTGGAGCTGGATGGAAGGATCCGGAGCGGGCAGGGGTCAATGCGAGGCCGGCTGCTGTGCGGTGCTTCCGTCTGGAATTTTTTATATGCCCATCTACGCCGTGTGTGTCTTGGAAATGTTTTTTTTTATTCTCAAAAAGAAAATGTTTTTTATACAGGTCACGGCATACCATACTATATTAGGCCGTCTCAAACGTGACCATAAAATGGATATGTATCTATATCTATCCTCAGACGTTGACATTGATATGGAGTCCGTCGTCCAACCATGCCCGCTGAGGTAACAAATAATCAGGATAAACCAAGATCGTTTTTCCCTCGTCCCTAGCGGCTGCCAGGAGAGGCCAATCTTCTAGCGCCGTCCTCTAGCGGCTCCCCTCCGCCGGCGACCTCGGTCGTCAGTGGTGAGGGCGATCGGCGATTCCACGCGTGTGGATCATTTTTACTTCCTTGCGGTCTACTCCCTCTGTCCCAGAATATAAGAACGTTTTTGACACTGTGCTAGTATTAAAAACGTTCTTATATTTTGGAACGAAGGGAGTAGTTTTTTGGGTTGTTCATCGTCTTGGCTTCGGCGGCGGTGACGACGGCGCTGAAAATAGATTCTTCGGATCCTTTCCCGACGAGGCCATCGGTCCTATGGTTGCGGATGTATTTGAAACTAGTCTGTTCAAGCACGGATGGCGTGGCGGCGATGGCATCCTCGTGGTGGACCTGTGTCCTCGGTCTCCGTCGTTGCCACGACGTTTGCTCCATCGGTGTGGAGTTTGAAAGGTAGTCCAGGGGCGGATGTAGATTGTTGTCTACATCGACTACATCTGCAAGACGGAACGTGTGCTGGGTTCATGGTTCGCCGATGGCAGGTATGGTTTCCTCCTTCCGCGTCTTAGTCATGGGGGGGTGCCAGATCTAGAGCTCGATGGCGTGTCTGAGGTGTTGCCCCGGTCTGATTCATTTAACGACAAGGGTTGCACTTTTGGTGAGCCACCTTGGAGGTCTGCAAAGTTGCATATCAGTGATGGAGACGCGTCGAGCTCGGGTGAGGAGGTGATTAGTCATTCTTTTCTTCAGTGGCTGCTGTGGTGGTGCTGGAGGTAGATGACAGGCATTGGTGTCAAGCTCAGAGATGTTCTGCTATCTTTTCAGTTTTGTCATGTCGATACTTCCATGACTTGTACTTTAATCTTTATGATATGAATGAGACATGTATTACCATGAAAAAAAATCATGCATGCGTATATTTCAAACCGTATTTAAACATATGAATGAAATACATGCAAATTGAAAGATTTTCATCTAAACCGGATGAATTTTTTACATTTCTTACTTCATTAAATAAAAGCGATCAAACCTAAACTTAGTCTAAATATAAGGTGGCGCGCGTACTCCGAGTCCTTATTCTTTCCTTCCGTGCCCATGTCTGGCGGCCAGTTGAGCCACGCGGAGTGAAAGTGCGGCCGCCGATGAGCAAGAGAACATGGGACACGGATCGGCTCACGGGACTCGAGGCCTCAAGCTGACCATGCCAAGCAAGAAATATTAGCCAAAATGAAGTCCATGAGAAAACAAAGTGGCTCTCAACTGCTCTAGCTTTCAAGAATGAGTTCTTCGTAGGATGGGGTAGCACATCCAAAATTATGTTAGTCTTTGGAGTGCTTGCTCCTTGGAAACTTGCAAAGGGAACTTTCTTGTTAGGGAATACTGAGTGAAGTAGGTAATATAACATTTTGATGTTTCTGATAGCAAAGCCCTTGTTGTTCTGTACCGCACATCGTGGATTCTTAGGAAGTATTCCTTGCAGGGATATTTGCAGGAGAACAAATTTATGATCTTTCGGTGCAGGGACCTAATGAAAATAATCAGATGACACAACTATTTTATCGTTTGAAACTTATAAATGTATCTAACAGATACTCATTGTAAATTGCAATGTTGTTGTATGGTGATTACATGGAAGCCAATGTTGCCTGTTTCCTGTGTGAATTTAAATAATTTGTCTGTTGCTTCATTTCCCAACCTTTTGTGTTTCACAAATTCTTATCGGGGTATCTTATTTCTTTCAGATACGTCACCAATGATGATGTTCTCGAAGTGAACGGCAAAGTGGCATGTGAGATCAGCTCCTAATAAACTGACATTGACTGAGCTTATGTTCAGTGGTACTTTGAAAGATGCTACTATAGAGTAGATGGTGGCTCTGCTTTCTTTCCTTGTTTGGCGAGAAAAGGTTCAGGATGCCCCAAAGCCATGGTAGGAGCAAGAGACAACTCAAATGGTTGCTTGAATGCAAGGTGCCTAATATACTACTCCCTCTATTCCATAATTCTTGTCGTGATTGGAGGGAGTAGTAAGCAACCTATTGCTGATGTCACAACAATATATTAGCTCCACAACTGATCCTAATACCAGAACCTATTGTTATGGCCTTGCCCATGACAGATCCAAATCTACGTGATGAAATTGCAATGTCCTAACATTTCCCCATGTACATGTTTACAACCTTCTTATTACTTGGCTTGTACTGTTCTTGTTCATGTAAGGATATGACAGAAACAAGGGTGCTCTACTGCAATTTTTGTTTTAAGTTGTTACTGCCTGGATGGCTATTTCTTGAGAAATACATCAGTTTAAACTAAATATGTGGAATGCCATCAGTACCAGCTGAATGTGTCAAACTGATGTGGTTACAAATTAATCAGTGTGCAAACTGCAAACTGACAGCGGTCGGTGAAATACCTTTATTTTCCATTCATTGTTGCATCATCTTTACTTTCTTTCCGTTTACTGCCGCCGCTTGTGGATTTTGCTCTTGTTGAAGTTGTGCTTCTATGTCCAGCGCAGTTCCTGTTCTTTTAACATGCTCTTGTTGAAAACAACAGATGAATTATGACTATCCACACATTGCTCTTCTGCCATGCACATCGCCTATTCTGATTGTAAATGGAAGAACTACAAATGGCCAGGTGCAGGATTCAATTATCAATATAAGTTGAACTTGAAAGTATAAGATGCATAACTTAACAAAAGGAGTTGAGAAACAACACACAAACTAGGTTCCAACAGGACCCAGATCTCAAAACAAGATGAGGTAGCAGAACCACAACTAACTCTTTTTTCACGGCAGCACAAAGGGCGTGCCGAATAGCAGCTGACAAAAGAACAAGTGGAACAAATCTACCGTGTCGACGACGACCCGAGGAGCTTATGCTCAAAACATGCCTTGCTGTAGATGGAATTTCTAGATAGCCAACTTGAGGAAACTTTTCAATGCTCGACAAGATAGATGGTACAAGTGCAACCCGACCACCATAGTGTAAGGCCATCCATGCTCGATCAGTACATTGGCGTCGACAGCCCAAAAGACACCTGCAGAGTCCATCTCCATACGGAAGGAAGGTTGATTGGCCATGATGGGTTAGTCTACAAGTATAGGGAAAGGAAAGAAATGCTTGCATAATACACATAAAAGAAAAAAACACTAACAATCTTCCTTGAATCTTAATTAGCATACAAGTACTCCCCCGTCCCGAATTATGTCCTGAAAATGGATGTATCTAGAACTAAAAATACGTCTAGATACATCCAATTATGCGACAAGTAATTTGGGACGGACAGAGTATATACTGAACATATCCCTATCATATATAAACTTTCATTGATGACAACACGAATGGAAAGAAATTCTAAAGAGATTTTAGTCTAAACATATCCAAAGCCGGTTGATAAGTTTCCCAAAAAATCAATCGATTAAGAGTGCATTTCCTGCCTATTTTGTATCCCCTATAATGTATCAGGACATGCTTTCACACCAACGGTTCAATATTTAGATGGAATACTAGTACACACCAGGATAAGGCGTCAATAAATCTTTACCTTTTTCATTCCTCATTCTAAATAGATTGACACATGAAACATACCAGTATATATATGCCCACATATGCATCCAAAGATTCATCAAGCAAACAAGCAAACACTCTAGCCTACCATTGCACCCATCCCACAATTCTGTCAACTCTTCTCTCACTACTAGAAATACCACTACTAATGGCGCACCTAATATGGCCATTAATGGCGCATCACTGGTGCGCCACTGACAGCACGCCATTAGTAATTTTTACTAATGGCGCACCAGCTGGTGCGCCATTAGTATCTGGTATACTAATGGCGCACCACCTGGTGCGCCATTAGTATATGCGAGGGTGCGCCATTAGTATGCCTCCCAGTTGGCATGTACACCCAGGTGCTTTGGCATACTAATGGCGCACCACCTCTGGATGCGCCATTAGTAACCGTAGCATACTAATGGCGCACTACCCGGTGATGCGCCATTAGTATGCACTGTCATACTAATGGCGCACTGTCGTGTGATGCGCCATTAGTATGAATATTAGGTTTTTTTTTATTTTTTTATTTTCTGTTTTTTGCACAGGTTACAAAATGTATAATTTGACAAAATATAGACAGCACACATCAACAATAGATTCATCAAATACAATAGAAGATTAGTCTTTGAATACAATTCATCATATTAGTCTCCGAATACAATTCATCATATTAGTCTCCGAATTAAAAAGACCGAACAAAGATAGAACATTATATTACAAGTCTCGAGACCGCGAGTAGCGAGTTTGTCTTCGCATTACAAGTCGATATCGATCATCTAAACTACCATCACATAGAAGAGAGCTGCGGTCATCACGATGAGCATCATCACGATGAAACTCATCTTCATCCGGTTCCTCCAACGCTCCCTCCCCTCTCCCGCTAGATAGCGGGCGTATCTAGATTCGGCCTCGGCCCTAGTGGTGTACCCTTTGTAACTGTTACCGCTGAATCGGTGAACCTGTCTCCGACACTCCTCCCAGTCATCGTAGACTCCGGGAACCTTACCCTTGTACACGACATACGTCGGCATCACTATGCACTAGCCAAACGAAACGTTAGTACCAATTCACAGACAATACATAAGCAATATATAATTATGCAACAGAACGATCGGAAGAGAAAAGCAAGACATTAATAGCATCGATTACATCTAAGTTGAACGACTCTCAAAACCAAAGAGACATACTACAAGTTCATTAAAGTTTAATTACAACATGAGCCAATCGATGTTTCGGAACTAGACAACTCGACTCAAGGGACCGGAGCGTGGATGAAGCCGCCGTCTATCGTGGGAGTCATGAAAGAACGGGCGTTGTCATCCTGCATTTGTAGCATTGTGTCGATGTCACTGTTGGACGGTTGATTTCTGAGGTAGAACTGCCCCGAGGTACGAAGGACATCTTGATGGATGATTTCCGCAAACTCCGACTGGATGCGAAAGAATTCTTGTCGGAGGTCCGCGTCCTGGATTGCCGACACGCTCGCGGCCCAATCTTGGAGTTTACTCGGTAGCAGAAGTTGATGATGGTCCCGTACGATCGCCCGCATGTGATGGATGGCGTAGTAGGCACCCTTCTGACCGCCAGGCGGCTGCTTGACGCAGCAGAACGTCGTATTGTGGGAGAACACGTGCTTGTCGTACTTATGAATAGGCCTGGTGAAGGTGCCTCCAGATTGGGCGTAGCCGGGGAGAACATCATCAAGAACCTTCTTGACATTTGTGTAGTCTACGTTCGACTGACGGTCCGGGTCGAAATACGTGGCCATGGAATATTTGGGGCTTAGGAGGATGAGCGTGCAACGTGTGTCACTGCAGAAAACACGGAATGTTAAAAGAAAAACGATCGAAAAGTAAGAATTCATATGTTACGGGCCGGTTGAGGGGAGGACTTACTCGGGAAAGTAAGGCACGAGGAAGTTATCCTTATCTTGGTTTGCCAGAATGACGCCTTCGAGGTAAGAACTCGCGACTTGCCGGTCCCCAGCGATGCCCAAGATCTTGGCACGCATGTAGAAGGGGTCGACTATCACGATGTCCGGGGTCTTGTCGCGAATGATCCGCATCTCCATACTCAGCGAAAATAGCCAAACGAAGGTGTAGTGCAGCGGATGAAGGTTAAACATAGCAAAGATGTCATCAAACCGCAGGACGATCGTACCCCCGATGTCGCCATCCACAAAGCCCTTGCCCTCTGGCACCTTGGCCACGAAAACCGGGTATGCCACATCCTTCTCTCTGAGACGCCGCTTCTCCAAAGAAAGAACACTGTCGTGCAGACTCCGCATAGCACCAGTTGCAGCATTGAGCATATTTGGTGGTAGCATCGCCCTACCCGCCACATGCACCCTCCTCGAGATATCCTGCGGTGAAGGTGGCCCGTCCTGAGCACGGATCGTACTCGGTGCCGGCTGGCTCGCACCCTTCTTAGTCTTTCTTTTGCGTGCCTTCTTCTTCTCCTGTAATGGGACCGAGTTCTGCTCACAGACCGCCTTCTTGAGTGTGTTGGGGCTGATAATATTTCGCACCTCGCCTATCTGAGGCTCGGTGAAGTCGGATCAAGGGCGAGGGCGAGAAGGGGATCGAGGGCGAGGGCGAGAAGGGGATCGAGGGCCGGGGAGGAAAAATATGGATGGGGGCACAATACTAATGGCGCACCACCCCCCGGTGCACCATAAGTATATCCACACTAATGGCGCACCTCACCCTGGTGCGCCATTAGTACTTTTTTTTTATTTCTGCTCGAGCCAACAGGTTATCTCCCACCTGACCTGATCCACACCAAGTCCCCTCTACTAGCTCGACTGGTCAGTAGCCAGTTCTCACACCAGGAGGTCCTGGGTTCGAATCCCAGGCTCCACAAATTTCTTTTTATCATTTAAAAAGCTGTTTGATATTTATTTATGTTTAAATATGTTCAAACTTGTTTAAATAATAACAGTAATATTTTTTTATAAGACAGTAGCATTTAAAAAGCTGTTTGATACTTATTTTTTTTATAAGACGGTGCGCGGGGTGCGGGGGGTCGGCGGCGGCGGTTGGGTAGGGGAATCGAGGGTGCGGTGGGTCGGCGGCGGCGGCCGGTGGACTTGGGGGGTGCTCGGCGCCGAGGGGGACCGGATCTGGCGAGGTGGGATAGCGGTCGAGATGGAGGGGGATCGAGGTGGGCTCCACAAATTTT
>NC_041393.1:3855657-3897717 GCF_002162155.2 Triticum dicoccoides | reverse complement strand
ACCGCTGCAGACGAGGAGTGATCGGAAAGTACCACACCACTTTTCGAGGAGCTTTCTTCCTCTTCTTGTATCGAGTGACACCGCACACCGGACATATTGTAGACTCCGCGTGCTCGTCCCGATAAATGATGCAATTGTTCATGCACACATGGTATTTCACGTGCGGTAAATCCAGAGGACACACGATTTTCTTCGCCTCCTCCAAACTGGTCGGGCACTTGTTCCCCTTGGGAAGACGTTCGTGCCAGAATGACATGTTCTCGTCGAAGCATGCGTCGGTCATTTTGTGTTTTACCTTCATCTCCAGGGCCATGAGCGTTACTTTCAGGCGGGTATCCTCGGGCCTGCATCCTTCATACAATGGAGTAACCGTGTCTAACTCAAGTTGATCCATCTTGGCTTTCTCTCGGGCCGCAGCTCTTGCGTTATCCGTCTGCTTGAGAAGCAGCTCTTGAATATGAGGGTCCTGCACCCAGCCCATCGATGGTCCAGCGTCGTCTGCTCCGCCGGCATCATCATCTTCATGATCATGCCCGTCGCCTGCTCCGGCATCTTCCTCATCATCATGTCCTGCATCTTCTACATGATGACTGTGTACAGCATCACAGTCGTGATCATCTCCCGGGGATTCTTCGTCTTCTCGCCCGCCCGAGCCGCGGTGGTTGTCTTGCTGCCCTTCCTCATTTCTTGCCCGGCCCGCATGGACGACTTCGTAGTCATCTTCATCACCTTGCCACCGATAGCCATCCATGAAACCACGCAACAGCAGGTGGTCCCGCACCTGCCCGGAATCCGGGTCCGCAATAAGGCTCTTCAGCTTGCATCTTTGACACGGACATCTTATCTCCGTCTCGTTCTTTTGAAGCATCTCGGCCTTCGCGGACCTCAAAAACCTATTCACGATGCCTTCGGTCATCGTGCGGACCATGGTCGCCTGCGGGGTAGAGCAAAACGATATTTTAGAACCAAACAAAAATTTGGCATGACCTTCCCTAAAAATAGGACCAAAAAGAATGCTTAATGCCAAAATTCTCGCCGAAACGGAAATGAATCAACATTCCGGCAAAATATTGGCAACTATCGCATATCAAATACCGGTACACCTCCAAACACAAACACATATGCAACACCACAAACATATGCAACACCACGAACATACATAGATCTAGCTAGGCCGTAAAAAGTGCATGTGCACATTGTTGTAAGGAGAACAACCTAAATATAGCTTCCCCCCTTACTTACCTATTAAAACAAGGTAATTTAACCACTTAATTTGAATGAATCTATGGTGGAAATGAGGTGAAAAAGAGGAGGCGCCCGAGACAAGGAGGAGGTGGAGAGAATGAAGTGGGGAGAAAGTGAGTGTGTGGGTAGGAGAGGCTGTCCCAAATATCTTGTTGCTGCCCACTTACTAATGGCGCACCTCTTGCATGGTGCGCCATTAGTACTTACAACTACTAATGGCGCACTTGGACAGGATACGCCATTAGTATGTTTGGATAGGCGCACTAGTTCAAAAAAAATCCTATACTAATGGCGCACCAACTGCCAGGTGTGCCATTAGTAGTTACAACTACTAATGGCACACTTGGGCAGGATGCGCCATTAGTATGTTTGGATAGGCGCACTAGTTCAAAAAAAAGTTTCTATACTAATGGCGCACCTGCTGCCTAGTGCGCCATTAGTAGTTACAACTACTAATGGCGCACTTTGCCGGGATGCGCCATTAGTATGTTTGGACAGGCGCACTAGTTAAAAAAAATTGATACTAATGGCGCACCCGTAGCATGGTGCGCCATTAGTTGTTTAAACTCTAATGGCGCATCAGATTGTGGTGCGCCATTAGTATATACTAATGGCGCACCATCTTTCTGGTGCGCCATTAGTGTCAATCCCATCTATAGCCATTTTCCTAGTAGTGTCTTCGAAATGGAGAATGTTATAGTGTTGATTGTTGGCGCTGGGCCAGCAGGCCTTGCAACAGCAGCATGCCTTAGCCAATTCTCAATTCCCTATGTCATTGTCGAGCGTGAAAGTTGTAGTGCATCGCTTTGGCGCAATCGCGCCTACGATCGCCTCAAGCTACATCTTGCAAAGGAGTTCTGTGAGTTGCCACACATGTCATACCCACTAGATGCACCAACATACATACCAAAAACCTTGTTTGTGAAGTACTTGGATGACTATGTGGAGCATTTCAATATTCAACCCAAGTATCTCACTAGTGTGGAGTCATCCACATTTGACAATGAAGAAAAATGTTGGTCCATCATGGCACATGACATGGCAAAGAGCACAATAGTCAGGTTCACAACAAAGTTTCTTGTTGTGGCAAGTGGTGAGAATAGTGCAGAGAATATTCCCATGATCCCCGGACTGCAAACTTTCCCGGGTGATGTCATCCACTCCTCAAGCTACAAGTCAGGAAAGAGCTATTTTGGCATGAATGTATTGGTCGTTGGATCTGGCAACTCTGGAATGGAAATTGCTTATGACCTTGTGGCTCATGGTGCCAATACTTCAATCATTATACGAAGCCCGGTATGTACACACACTATATATTATTTTTTGACCTGGAAACACTAGGGGATCTCCCCACCCCCACCCTACGAACGCTATATATTTTCAGTGGGTACATGGCAATTTCTTATTATAGTCTCCACTAGAAGGATGCAATTTTTCGGAGTTATTACTAGAAAGTATTTCATGGTATAGAGCGATAGACTGTTTTATAACATGCACAAACAACTAAACAATTAGATGAACTACACCGAAAAAATAACTCTTGAAAGAAGATGATTCTATGGAATTTTATTTTATGATGCAGGCTTCAAAAGATATGTGACATGTTTTGTGGTTGTAGATTCATGTAATGACAAAGGAATCAATCCGGTTGGGGATGACACTTGCTCATCGTCTTCCACTGAATCTAGTGGATAGTCTCCTTGTGATGGCGGCGAATTTAATATTTGGAGACCTATCGAGGTATGGCATCAGAAGGCCAAAAATGGGTCCAATGATTCTTAAGTCAGAAACCGGCCGATCCGCTGTTATTGATGTTGGCACTGTTGGGTTAATCAAAAAAGGTATTATCAAAGTAAGTATATCCTTGACATGACATAAATTTCATAACAGATGTTGTCTTCATATGCCAAGTTATCAATATTCTATTCATCTCCTTCAGGTACAAGGGAGCATTAGTAAGATCATGGGCGATATAGTTGAATTTCAGTGCAGTAAAAAGATATCATTTGATGCGATTGTGTTTGCAACTGGATATAAAAGCACAGCAAATATATGGCTCAAGGTAACAACATCAATATTTGAGTATGTCTGAGTTTGTTTTCTTGGTGCAACAATTGTTAAATCTGCTAACAAGCTCCATGTTGTTTTTTTATCCCAGAATGGTGAGAACATGTTAAATGGCAATGGGTTGCCCATCAAAGAATATCTGAATCATTGGAAAGGTGAAAATGGGCTCTACTGTGTTGGGTTAGGAAGGAGAGGATTGGCTGGTATTGCAGCAGATGCCAAGAATATCGCCAGTGACATCAAATCAGTGATAGGCACTATGTCCGGCTAAATTACCAAATCAGTGAATGTGTCTGCTACAACTCGATGCCTTCCATTGATGGGCTCCTCAACAAGATCAAGGATGAGATCCGATGCTGGGCTAGGGCTGGGGCACAAGGCTTGCGGGTTGTTCTGCACCAATCCTGGGATGTCCACTCAGTTGTATGATGCACTACAAAATTAACCTCCAAGGAGGACTGTAACTTTTCCCCATCCTATCAATGCAATGAAACGCAAAAGTCTTTTGCATTTTCTCGATTTTTTTATCTTTTACATGTAGTTTACCAGGGCTAGTGTGCTAGACCATTGATTCTTTGAGAAATCTATCCACTGCCACTTGTCTATCTATCTTTGATAGAACTAATTTTTTGTTTATTTCAAGGTTCATATGTGCCAGGGAGTAAGCATTACTTTTATAATATAATCAAGGGCTTTATGCTCACATGGTGCAAAGAGCTTTGTAATTTTTGTTGAATAGTTACCTCCAATATTTTATTTACTTGAATTTACACATGCAAAAGTCATCCGCTTGAACATGATGTTTAACAACAAGGGATTAAGTGCAACTAATACAATCCCAAATCATGAACAGCAAATGGTGCAAAAGATAATCAAGTCAAAGTTGTTCATTTTTTCATGTCAAACACACACGAGTAGTTGTAGTAGCTTCCAAGTTTTATTTATTAATTGTCAAATGAATATCAAATTGACGATTTCTAGAAATATGATGGTAATTGAAATGAATGATAACAAGGTCTCCCAATATTTGCTTGATATGTACATGATTCAGCACCAATCTTCAAGCCAGGACAGGATTTCATTCCATATTAATTAGTGAAAACTAATTTCCAGTTTTTTCTACCACTGAGCACAAACATAATTACCTTCTTAGAACCACCTTCAGCAGTTGCTTCGCCACTTCCTTTAGAGTTTAGGCATTCTCTGGCATTTCTTCCCTTTCTACAGAGGCAAGGAGAATGAAGTATGCCTTAGTTTGCGCTTTGTTATCATAGGCATGGCACCCAGATTTTGTCGATTATAGCTACCATTTATCAATGTGCAAATGGAATTGCTAGAATTAGTCGTCGATGAGTGCCGCAAGAGGAGTCTAAATGTCTCACAAACAAAAAAAGGTATGTACATTTATCTCTTTCTATTATTACCCACTATTCTGTTTATGCCTGTATTCGTAGCCCGGCTGTCCGGTAGTAGTACAAATTGTATAGTAGTAATGCACCTACTGGAGTGGTCACCGGCCAATGCCTCCCACCGCTCCGCCGCACGAGCGACACCGGCCTCGAAAAATGCCTCTGCCTACGCGTCATCTCCACCTCCATCCTTGTACCCTCCAGCTGACCTCAGACCAACTCCAACACGCCGAACCAAAAGGGCACGCGCTTTGTCCATTTTTTGTCCATTTGGGTGAGGTCATCTGTCCCCTTCTATGTTTGGCTGGGCCATGCATCCAACTGGCCGACCCAATTCACGTCCGCGCAGAAAACCATATGAATTATAAAAAGACCTGTGGCTATAGATCATGCCAGTAGCCATGCCATCGCCAGAGTTAATGTCGGCGCCATGGTAGCGACTGACATACATGCATCCTTCTAAAAACACCAAACGGTTCATGCTAGCGCACTTGCCAATGGCTGGCACACATGCTAGCACACAGAAGGGGCGGGAGTTCAACCACTCCATCTCGAGCGTGGTCATGCCGACACACTTGCCAACATACAAAAAAAGATGGCGCTCTCTTCCATAATCACTCGTCATCAAACTTGAGCATGTTGGTCTGCGTCTTCTTGAACGATGGTTTCTTCCTCGGGGACACCGTGCTCAAGTCCACCTTCATGATTTCCATCCCCTTCGTCATGAAAGTGAGTGCCACTTATTTTGCCTTGGTCTTGGCATTAGTGGCCTCGATTTCGAGCATCTTCATTTGCTTCTCCACCTCCATCTCGAGCTTCTTGGCTTGCTTCTTCGCCTCCATCTCGAGCCTCTTCCTTTATATCTCCATGACGGCCTTCATTTGCTCTTCTTTGTCTTGCCGGCGCTTGTCCTCCCTTATGTCCTTCTTGGTCATCATGCCTTCCAATGTTGCATGCAAGGCAATCGACGCCGCATCACGCTTATCCTCTTTCTTGGAGTTGATCTTCCCCCTCGGCTGCGGCTTCTCTTCCTCGCCATCCTCGACAGACTCCTTCCCTCCACACACCTTCAGGGCGGCATATTGCACCCTGAACTTCTCGTCCCTATTGATGACCATCCAACAATGGCTGAGGTTGAACGACTTGTTCCCATGTTGGGCCTTGAAATCTTCCAAAGCTTGAAATGCCTACAAATGAAGAGCATGCAAGCATATGGGCAAATGGACAAGTAAGCATATGGGAAAATGGACAAGAAACAAAGGAGACGAAGATGGACGCATGTATACCATGTCCTTGATGCCGAGGCCACTCAAGGGACGTCCCTCGATGCTCTCAAGGGTGGCACAAAATTTGTTGCATTCTTGTTGTATCACCCTCCAACGCTTCAAGAGGGACACCCAACCATGCTTGCTATCTACGGCGCAAACTTCTTGCGTTCCGGATATTCGCGATGAACACGTAGCCAAAAGGTTGATGCCTTTTGCTCGGCGCTGACCTTGGGGGCTTGTCCAATGTTGCTCCAACATTCTAAAAAGAGCTTGTCCTCATCCTTTGTGTATGCCTTCACCCGAATGCTTTGGCGCTTCTTATTTGCATTGGCTTGGTTGGCGAGCTCGTCTTCAAAAAACATAGACTCCCTGTCGATGTCCAGTTCATCTTCTTCTTCTAGGTCATAGTCCTCTGGAAATTTGTGGTCTTGCGGGGAAGTGTTGCGCATGCCATCTTGGACTTGAGCGAAGGGTTCGGCCATGCCTCCATGGCCTGGATCAAAGGTGTCGGCCATGTTCTTGTGGCCGGCCATGAAGGGGTCTCGGCCGTCTTGGCTTTGGGTCTCGTCGAGATCAAAGGTCACGCCCCCCGTACTGCCTTCGAAGTTGATGTTCTTGATGATGAACGGTTACCATCTTGTCGTCTGTGGCCGACATTCTGCCGAACAGGTTGCGGCTGTCGGGATCCATGTCGCTAGGATCTCCCACGAGCGTTTCCTCGATGGCCATGGGCGTGCGTGTGGTCGGAGCGACCACACTCACCTATGGTGAGCACTCCCCGAAAAATGGGAGGTTTGCAGGTACGGATGGAAGCCGGGCATCGGCGGCATGGTGGACGAGCACGACAACTCTGGCAATGGCAGACGAGGAAAGGCCGATGAGCCCGTGCTAGCCTTAGTTTAATCCTAGGTAGTGTAGGGCCTCCCTCATTGCCGTAGCAACTCTGGCAATGTTTTCCACTTGCTGTGCGGTGGTGGCCAGGGAGGCAATGGACGCGGATTTGAGCTTGTGTTGTTGCACGTGCTTCCACCCCTTCCTCTTGGCCGACTACATAGCCCGCTGCTCGTTTGTCAACGGCTTCTTCTTGGTCGGCGCCGCCGTCTTGCGGGTGCCGCGGGGCTTGCCTTTGGCGGAGGCGAGGCTGGCAGCAACGTCGAGGGTCAGCGTGTCGTCCATGGCTAGTGGCCGTGAGCGCGAGCGAGCGGTATTTTTTGGGGAAAGAGAGGGAAATGGCGGTGGCTGTTCCGCCGACTGGTGGTCCAGGGAGAGGAGTAGGCGGGCGTCGCGGGCGTTCGTTTCGTTTCCGCGTAGACGCAAGCGAGGCCCAAATTTGGGTCGGGAATGGGTCGCATGGTGGATAAAAAGCGGACGCGTGTCCGTTTGGTTCGCCATGTTTGGCTGATTTTGCTGTCCGTTTCGATCTAAACTGACACGAGTTATGTCGGCGCATTGGAGTTCCTCTCATCTCCCGTCTCCTGCTTGCCCCACGCCAAGAAATAGCAATCATGGTGGTGCAACAACGAGAGGTCATGAATGGGGAAGAAGAAGCGGCGGGGCAAGGAGAGGTGGCGAATGGGAACGGCAGCGGCAGAGTGCAGTCACCGATGGCGTGGCTCTGATCTACGGGTGGCACGGGACGGCGGAGCTAGCAATTTTTTTTTAGAAATAGGCGGAGCTAGCATTACGAAGGGAAGATGATGGAGAGCGATGCCCGAGCCCTTTCTGCTTCGCTCCCTACTGGGCCTTTCTAACGGCCCATGGACTAAACCCGAACTACTCACTCAGCTTGCTAGTGCTTGAAATTTAGTACCCACTCAAAAAAATCTTGAAATTTAGTAAAGAAAAAAAGTGAAATTTAGTAAAGCAAATGCATTCCCCAAAACAAAATGCTACATGTCCCTTAAAAAACAAAATGCTACATTCCTCTAAAACAGTGCTAGTCGATTTTCTATGTATTATCTACAAAAATAGGTGCTCTTGTTGTGTGTTCGAGGCCATTAAGATGTGAGATAAAAAATGTTGAGATGTAGATAATACATGTGTATTTCTTGTACAACAAGCCCTCCTCCTTTTATGTACAGTTGAGGACGTGGCTACCCTTTGTACTTATATATACGTGCATATTGCACCCGATCAATATATCGTGAGTTGCATAATTCTCTACATGGTATCAGCCTTAGTCCGATCCCTCCTACCCTAGCGCGTCGCCGTTGCCTCCCAGCCGCCGCCGTTTCCCAGCCTACGCCCGCGTCGCCGAGTTCTCACCGCCGCCGTAGCTTCTCCCCCGCGCCGCTGGCTCCCTGCCGCCGCCCCCACTCGCGATCTCCTCCCAGGCCGTCGCTAGCCACCAGCCTCCTCGCCGCTAGCCACATGCCTCCCTAACCCTAACCCCCGCTGCCATCCACCTCCCATCCACCGGAAACCCTAACCCGCCCCGGCCGCACCTAACCCTAGCCGCTGCCATGTCGGGTTCCAACCTCTCCCATCGGTCCGCCGCTTCCACTCCTCCCGTAGTGAAGCCGCCGAACCCCTTCGACTCCTCCGCCGGCTCCTCCGCCGCCACCCTTCCCGATCCCGCCTACATCCGTGATGTTCCCATCGAACGTCGCGTCCTGGTGATCCTCTCCCACAAAGAGGCAATTTTTTATGCTTGGAAGACATACTTCAATCTCCTCTTTTGTGAGTATAATTTGCAGGACCACATCGACGGCACCGCCAACCTCTTTGTCCTAAACCGCGACGCCGACTGGTTGGCGATCGACGCCACCATCATCCGGTGGCTCTTCCTCACTGTGTCCAAGGACATCCTCCACACCGTCGTTCGCGACAAGGACAATGCATGCACGGTGTGGAACAAGATCGTCGGTCTCTTCACCGATAACAAGCTCCAACGGATCGTCTTCCTGTAGCAGGAGTTCTTCGGGTGTCATCAAAACGACTCCTCCGTCGATGACTACTGCATGCGCCTCAAGACCCTCTCCGACGAGCTCAATGACATCGGCTTCAAGGTGGGCAACGAGTTGCTCCTCTACACCCTCACCGCCGGCCTCAATGAGGATCTCGGCAACGCCGCCTCCAACCTCACCCTCATGGCGAACCCTACCTACGAGCGGGCGGTGGCTTATCTTCATCTCGAGGAACGCCGGTTGAAGCATCTTCGCTCCCGTGCCGTTCACACCGCCTTCGCCGTCGGCTACTGGCGCGGTGGCCCTCCGCCCTCGGATGCGCCCCCCCGGCTTTCCAGCGCCGTTCCAGGCGCCCCGTCCACCGGCTCCTCCAGCGCAGCACGACGCCTAAGGCGCCCCGTACCAGCAGTGGCCCCCAGTCCCTGCCGCTCCTGTGGCTCTTCCCCAACACTTGCCGCAGCAGCAGCAGCAACAGCAGCCGCGCCAGAGGCGCCTGATACGTCTCCAACCTATCTATAATTTTTTATTGTTCCATGCTATTATATTACCCCTTTTTGGATATTTATGGGCTTTATTTTACACATTTATATCATTTTTGGGACTAACCTACTAACTGGAGGCCCAGCCCGTATTGCTGTTTTTTTGGCCTATTTCAGTATTTCGAATAAAAGGAATATCAAACGGAGTCCAAACGGAATGAAACCTTCGGGAGCGTGATTTTTGGAACGAACATGATCCAGAGGACTTGGAGTGCAAGCCAAGAAGCAGCCAAGGCGGCCATGGGGGTGGAGGGCGCGCCCACCCCTACAGGGCGCTCCCCCTGTCTCGTGGGCCCCTCGGGTGGTCACCGATGTACTTCTTCCTCCTATATATACCCACGTACCCCGAAAACATCCAGAGAATCCGTTAGGGGGGCGCCCTCCTATCTCGTGGGAGCCTCAGCTGCTTCTTGACTTGCACTCCAAGTCCTCTGGATCACGTTCGTTCCAAAAATCACGCTCCCGAAGGTTTCATTCCGTTTGGACTCCGTTTGATATTCCTTTTCTTCGAAATACTGAAATAGGCAAAAAAACAGCAATATGGGCTGGGCCTCCGGTTAGTAGGTTAGTCCCAAAAATGATATAAATGTGTAAAATAAAGTCCATAAACATCCAAAAGGGGTAATATAATAGCATGGAACAATAAAAAATTATAGATACATTGGAGACTATCATTGCCCTACTCATGGTTTGAATTTATGGATGATCATACAAAATTTTTATGCCGGTTTGAACTTTGCTTCTAGAAATCTTTTAGATTCGGCCGCGGGAGGCACGTTTATGGAAATCACGTTAGGAGATGCTAAAAAACTTCTTGATAATATTATGACTAATTATTCTCAATGGCACACCGAAAGATCTACTAGTAAAAAAGTGCATGCTATAGAAGAAATTAATGTTTTGAGTGGAAAGATGGATGAACTTATAAAGTTGTTTGCTACTAAAAATACTCCTCTTGATCCCAATGATATGCCTTTGTCTACTTTGATTAAGAATAATAATGAACCTATGGATGTGAATTTTGTTGGTAGGAATAGTTTTGGAAACAATGCTTATAGAGGAAACTTTAATCCTACACCGTTCCCTAGTAATTCCTCTAATAATTATGGAAATTCCTACAATAGTTCTTATGGTAATTTTAATAAGATGCCCTCTGATTTTGAGAATAGTGTGAAAGAATTTATGATTTCTCAAAAGAATTTTAATGCTTTGCTTGAAGAAAAATTGCTCAAAGTTGATGATTTGGCTAGGAACGTTGATAGACTTTCGCTTGATGTTGATTCTCTTAAACTTAGATCTACTCCTCCTAAGCATGATATCAATGAGTCTCTCAAAGACATGAGAATTTCGATTGATGAGTGCAAGGAAAGAACCGCTAGATTGCATGCTAAGAAAGATTGCTTTGTAAAGGCGTGTTCTTCTAGTTTCCGTGAAAATAATGATGAAGATCTTAAAGTTATTGATGTGTCCACTATTAGATCTTTGTTTTGCAATATGAATCTTAATAATAATGGGACTGGAGATGAGTCAACTTTAGTTAGAAGGCTTCCCAATAATTCGGAGTTTTTAGATCTTGATGCTAAATTTGGTAAAAGTGGTATTGGAGAGGTCATGACTTTAAATAGTATTGAACCCACTATCTCGGATTTCAAGGAATTTGATTATGATAATTGTTCTTTAGAAGGTTGTATTTCCTTGTTGCAATCCATTGTTAATTCTCCTCATGCTTATAGTCAAAATAAAGCTTTTACCAAACATATCGTTGATGCCTTGATGCAATCTTATGATGAAAAACTTAATTTGGAAGTTTCTATACCTAGAAAACTTAATGATGAGTGGGAACCTACTATAAAGATTAAAATTAAAGATCATGAGTTTTTGCTTTGTGTGATTTGGGTGCTAGTGTTACCACGATGCCGAAAAATTTATGTGATATTCGAGGTTTCCTTGATCTTAATGATTTCTCTTTAAATTTGCACCTTGCGGATTCCACCATTAAAAAGCCAATGGGAAGGATCAATGATGCTCTCATTGTTGCAAATAGAAATTTGGTGCCCGTAGATTTTATCGTTCTTGATATAGATTGCAATCTTTCTTGCCCTATTATTCTTGGTAGAACTTTCCTTAGAACGATTGGTGCGATTATTGATATAAAGGAAGGGAATATTAGATTCCAATTTCCATAAAGGAAAGGCATGGAGCACTTTCCAAAAAATAAGATTAAATTACCTTATGAATCTATCATGCGAGCTACTTATGAATTAAGTGCCAAAGATGGCACTACTTAGATCTATCTTCGCTTTTATGCCTAGCTAGGGGCGTTAAACGATAGCGCTAGTTGGGAGGCAACCCAATTTTATTTGTGTTTTTTGTTTTTGTTTCTGTTTAGTAATAATTTTTTTTATCTACCTTCTGTTTAGATGTGTTTTTATGTTTTAGTTAGTGTTTGTGCCAAGTAGAACCTATAGGATAACCTATGGTGATAGTTAATTTGATTGTACTGAAAAACAGAAACTTTGCACGCACGAAATTAGTTTTGTTAACTCACCGAAACGTGCTATTGCGTTGATTCGTTTTGCTGCTGATCAATAGACAAATTTCCCAGGACTTCCTATTTTTGTAGGATTTTTAGAGTTCCAGAAGTTTGCGTTAGTTATAGATTGCTACAGACTGTTCTGTTTTTGGCAGATTCAGTTTTTCGTGTGTTGTTTGCTTATTTTGATGCATCTATGGCTAGTATTAAGTGGTATGAACCAAAGAGAACTTGAAATACAGTAGGTTTAACACCAAAATAAATAAATAATGAGTTCATTACAGTAACTTATGTGGTGGTTTTGTTTTCTTTCACTAACGGAGCTTATGAGATTTCCTGTTGAGTTTTGTGTTGTGAAGTTTTCAAGTTTTGGGTAAGATTTGATGGACTATGGAATAAGGAGTGGCAAAAGCCTAAGCTTGGGGATGCCCATGGCACCCCAAGATATTCAAGAACATCCAAAATCCTAAGGTTGGGGATGCCCCCGGAAGGCATCCCCTCTTTCGTCTTCGTTCATTGGTAACTTTACTTGCAGCTATATTTTTATTCGCCACATGATATGTGTTTTGCTTGGAGCATCGTGTATGATATTAGTATTTGCTTTGTAGTTTAGCAAAATCATCCTTGCTGTACACACCTTTTGGGAGAAGCCTATTTGATTAAATTTATTAGAATACTCTGTGTGCTTCACTTATATCTTTTTAGCTAGATAGTTTTTGCTCTAGTGCTTCACTTATATCTTTTAGAGCACGGCGGTGGCTTAATTTTGTAGAAATTGCTAGTCTCTCATGCTTCACTTATATTATTTTGAGAGTCTTTTAGAATAGCATGGTATTTGCTATGGTTATAAAGTTGGTCCTAGAATGGTAGGCATCCAAGTTAGGTATAATAAAAACTATCATAGGAAGTGAATTGGATGCTATGATCAATTTGATACTTGATAATTGTTGTGAGATATGGAGGTAGTGATATTAAAGTCATGCTAGTTGGGTGATTATGAATTTAAAGAATGCTTGTGTTGAAGTTAACAAGTCCCGTAGCATGCACATATGGTTAAAGTTGTGTAACAAATTTGAAACATGAAGTGTACTTGGATTGTGCATCCTTATGAGTGGCGGTCGGTGACGAGCAATGGTCTTTTCCTACCAATCTATCCCCCTAGGAGCATGCGCGTAGTGCTTGGTTTTTGATGACTTCTAAATTTTTGCAATGAGTATATGAGTTCTTTTGACTAATGTTGAGTCCATGGACTATACACACTTTTACCTTTCCATCATTGCTAGCCTCTTCGGTACCGTGCATTGCCCTTTCTCACCTTGAGAGTTGGTCAAAACTTCACCTGTGCATCCAAACCCCGTGATACGATACGCTCTAACACACATAAACCTCCTTATATCTTCCTCAAAACAGCCACCATACCTACCTATTATGGCATTTCTATAGCCATTCCGAGATATATTGCCATGCAACTTTCCACCGTTCTGTTTATCATCATGACACGCATTACTTTTGTCATATTGCCATTGCATGATCATGTAGTTGACATCGTATTTGTGGCAAAGCCACCATGCATAATTTTTCATACACGTCACTCTTGATTCATTGCACCATCCTGGTACACCGCCGGAGGCATTCATATAGAGTCATATCTTGTTCTAGTATCGAGTTGTAATTCATGTGTTGTAATCAATAAAAGTGTGATGATCATCATTATTAGAGCATTGTCCCCAAAAAAAGAAAAAAAGAAAAAAAAGAAAGGCCCAAAAAGAAAAAAAGAAAAAGAAAAAAAGAAAAAGAAAAAGAAAAGAAAATAAAAAGGGGCAATGTTACTATCTCTTTTTCCACATTTGTGCTTCAAAGTAGCACCATGTCCTTCATATAGCGAGTCTCATATATTGTGCTTCAAAGTAGCACCATGTTCTTCATATAGAGAGTCTCATATGTTGTCACTTTCATATACTAGTGGGATTTTTTCATTATAGAACTTGGCTTGTATATTCCTACGATGGGCTTCCTCAAATGCCCTAGATCTTCGTGAGCAAGCAAGTTGGATGCACACCCACTAATTTTCTTTTGTTGAGCTTTCATTCATTTATAGCTCTAATGCATCCGTTGCATGGCAATCCCTACTCCTCATGTTGACATCAATTGATGGGCATCTCCATAGCCCATTGATTATCCTAGTCAATGTGAGACTTTCTCCTTTTTTGTCTTCTCCACACAATCCCCATCATCATATTCTATTCCACCCATAGTGCTATATCCATGGCTCACGCTCACGTATTGCGTGAAGGTTGAAAAAGTTTGAGATTATTTAAGTACAAAAAAATTGCTTGGCTTGTCATCGGGGGTGTAGAATTTGGGAACAATTTTGTGTGATGAAAATGAAGCATAGCCTAACTATATGATTTTGTAGGGATGAAATTTCTTTAGCCATGTTACTTTGAGAAGACATGATTGCTTTTATTAGTATGCTTGGAGTATTAGTATTTCTTTTGTCAAGATGAACTTTTAGTTTGAATCATTTGGATCTGAACATTCATGCCACAATTAAGAAAATTACATTGAGAATTATGCTAGGTAGCATTCCACATCAAAAATTCTGTTTTTATCATTTACCTACTCGAGGACGAGCAAGAATTAAACTTGGGGATGCTTGATACGTCTCCAACGTATCTTTAATTTTTGATTGTTCCATGCTATTATATTACCCCTTTTGGATGTTTATGGGCTTTATTTTACACATTTATATCATTTTTGGGACTAACCTACTAACCAGAGGCCCAACCCGTATTGCTGTTCTTTTGTCTATTTCAGTATTTAGAAGAAAAGAAATATCAAATGGAGTCCAAACGGAATGAAACCTTCGGGAGTGTGATTTTTGGAACGAACGTGATCTAGAGGACTTGGAGTGCAAGCCAAGAAGCAGCCGAGGTGGCCACGAGGGTGGAGGGCGCGCCCCCCTATCTTATGGGCCCCTCGGGCGGCCACCGACGTACTTCTTCCTCCTATATATACCCACGTACCCCAAAGACATCCAGAGAGCCACCAAAAAACAATTTCCACCGCCATAACCTTCTGTATCCGCGAGATCCCATCTTGGAGCCTTCGTCGGCGCTCCATCGGAGGGGGAATCGACCATGGAGGGCTTCTACATCAACACCATAGCCCCTCCGATGAGTTGTGAGTAGTTTACCACAGACCTTCGGGTCCATAGTTATTAGCTAGATGGCTTCTTATCTCTTTTTGGATCTGAATACCATGTTCTCCCCCTCTCTTGTGGAGATCTATTCGATGTAACTCTTTTTGCGGTGTGTTTGTCGAGATCCGATGAATTGTGGGTTTATGATTAAGTTTATCTATGAGAAATATTTGAATCTCCTCTGAATTCTTTTATGTATGATTGAGTTATCTTTGCAAGTCTCTTCGAATTATCAGTTTGGTTTGGCCTACTAGATTGATCTTTCTTGCCATGGGAGAAGTGCTTAGCTTTGGGTTCAATCTTGCGGTGTCCTTACCCAGTGACAATAGGGGTTGCAAGGCATGTATTGTATTGTTGCCATCGAGGATAAAAAGGTGGGGTTTATATCATATTTTGTGAGTTTATCCCTCTACATCATGTCATCTTTCTTAATGTGTTACTCTGTTCTTGTGAACTTAATACTCTAGATGCATGCTGGATAGTGGTTGATGTGTGGAGTAATAGTAGTAGATGCACACAGGAGTCGGTCTACTTGTTATGGATGTGATGCCTATATACACGATCATGCCTAGATAATCTCATAACTATTCGCTTTTCTATCAATTGCTCGACAATAATTTGTTCACCCACCGTAATACTTATGCTATCTTGAGAGAAGCCACTAGTGAAACCTATGGCCCCCGGGTCTATCTCTTATCATATTTGCTTCCAATCTACTTTTATTTGCATCTTTACTTTTTGCATCTATATTATAAAATACCGATTTTTTTTATCTTATCATACTATCTTTATTAGATCTCACTTTCGCAAGTGGCCGTGAAGGGATTGACAACCCCTTTTATCACGTTGGTTGCGAGTTCTCAGTTTGTTTGTGTAGGCGCGTGGGACTTTTGAGGAGCCTCCTACTAGATTGATACCTTGGTTCTCAAAAATTGAGGGAAATACTTACGCTACTATTGCTGCATCACCCTTTCCTCTTCAAGGAAAACCAACTCAAGCTCAAGACGTAGCAGCACCATGGACGCGGCAAAGGCCAGCAGCAACAACAACAGCCGCGCGCCAGGCCCGTCCAGCAGCAGCCGATGCCACCTTGGGGGGGGGGGTGGCCACAACCCCTGGACCGGGTTTGTGCACGCCTACACTATGCCCGTGCCCTGCTCCCCCGCTCCAAGCCTCCTCGGGCTCGGTCCCTCCGGTCATCAGGCCTTCTTCACCGGTCAGCAATCCGGTCCGATCGCTCCACCAACCTACTATGCTCCCACTCCAGTTGGCTATGGCGGGCCACCTACTAGCACTGGCATGACCGGCTACTCGGGCTACCCCACGCCGGTCTCTTATGGTCCGGCCCTGCTTGTTGCACTTCATCGGCAGCCTCCGACCAGGGCTTATTCCGGCAGTGGCGATTGGTTTATGGACACCAGTGCATCTTCGCACATGGCCGCTTACCCGGGTAACCTCTCCTCCGCGTCTCCTATTCACACTTCCTCTCGTATCTTTGTCGGTAATGGTGCTGGTCTTCCTATCACTCATATTGGTTCCACAAGTTTTCCCTCAAACTCTAGACCACTTTATCTCAATATTGTTCTCGTGTCTCCTAAGCTTATTCAGAATTTAGTTTATGTTCGCAAACTTTCTCGTGATAACTCTGGAACTGTGGAATTTGACGAAGTTGGTTTTTCTGTTAAGGATGCCCTCACCCGGATGGTTCTTCACCGCTGTGACAGTCCTGGCGATACATACTCCGTCCAGCCTCCATCATCTTCACATGATGGACCAGTTGCACTCTCCGCCGGCGTTGATCTTTGGCACGCCCGTCTCGGACATCCTAGCTCCACCGCTCTTCGTCAAATTATTAGGGATTTTTCTTTTACATATAATAAAACAGATGCACACTCTTGTCACGCATGCTGTCTGGGAAAACATGTTCGCCTTCCCTTTAGTGCTTCATCCACAGTTGCGTCGTTACCTTTTGAGTTAATCCATAGTGATGTCTGGACCTCTCCTGTTGCTAGTAACACTGGTTTCTCATATTATCTTGTTATTTTGGATGACTATTCTCACTTTGTGTGGACCTTTCCATTATGTAAGAAGTCCGAAGTTGCTGCCACCCTTACGTCCTTCTACTCTTACGTGTCTACGCAATTTGGTCGTCCAATTCTAGCTTTGCAAACTGACAACGGGAAAGAATTCGACAACACCACCATCCGCAATCTTCTCTCCACACATGGCACTATTTTTCGTCTTACATGTCCATACACTTCACAGCTGAACGGTCAGGCGGAACGCATTCTTCGCACTCTTAACGATTGCGTCCGTACCCTCCTCTTCCACGCATACATGCCACCTCGCTTCTGGCCCGACGCTCTCGCTACTGCCACCATCCTCATTAACCTTCGTCCCTGTCGCACCCGGTGGAACTTTACACCTCACCACCTCCTCATCGGGTCTCCTCCTTCATACGACGGTCTTCGTATTTTCGGTTGTCTTCGTTATCCTAGTATTGCCGCCACCTCTCCTCATAAACTTGCTCCTCGTTCCCTTCCGTCTGTCTTCCTCGGTTACCCGGCTAACACCAAGGGCTACAGATGCTATGATCCAGTTTCCCACCGTGTCATCACATCCCGACATGTTTATTTCGACGAGTTGTGTTTTCCTTTCAAACAGGAACAACAGGAGGCTTCTTCATCGGCGCCCGGCCCCTCTTTGGCCGAGCCTGTCCGCCCTGGCTTTGCCCCATGGCATAGGGCGCCCCTTGGACGCACGGCACTCCGGCTCCTGCCCGCTGCTTCGCCAGGCTCACCGGCCTCCGAGCCGGCCACCATGTCGGCCTCTCCGTCTGCTTCATCGCTGGGCCCATGCCGGTCTCTGAGCCGGCCTCTCCGGCCTCTTCTTTGCCAGTTTCAGCGCCAGCCTCGCCGGTCTCACTGGCCTCACCGGCCTCACCGGCTGCTGCGCCGGCTCGCTCGCCGGGATCGCCCGCTTCTGCCCCGGCTTCTTCGCAGCCGGGCGTTGCTACGTCTTGAGCTTGCATTGGTTTTCCTTGAAGAGGAAAGGGTGCAGCAATAGTAGCGTAAGTATTTCCCTCAGTTTTTGAGAACCAAGGTATCAATCCAGTAGGAGGCTCCTCAAAAGTCCCACACACCTACACAAACAAACAAAGAACTCGCAACCAACGCAATAAAGGGGTTGTCAATCCCTTCACGGCCACTTGCGAAAGTGAGATCTTATAGAGATAGTATGATAAGATAAATATATTTTTGGTATTTTATAATATAGATGCAAAAAGTAAAGATGCAAATAAAATTAGATTGAAAGCTAATATGATAAAAGATAGACCCGGGGGCCATAGGTTTCACTAGTGGCTTCTCTCAAGATAGCATAAGTATTACGGTGGGTGAACAAATTACTGTCGAGCAATTGATAGAAAAGCGAATAATTATGAGATTATCTAAGCATGATTATGTATATAGGCATCACATGCGTGACAAGTAGACCGACTCCTGCCTGCATCTACTACTATTACTTCACACATCGACCGCTATCCAGCATGCATCTAGAGTATTAAGTTCCTAAGAACAGAGTAATGCTTTAAGAAAGACGACATGATGTAGAGGGATTTTTCAGAAAAGGAGGATGACCAAAACTCAAGCAATATGATATAAACCCCATCTTTTTATCCTCAATGGCAACAATACAATACGTGCCTTGCAACCCTTTCTGTCACTGGGTAAGGACACCGCAAGATTGAACCCAAAGCTAAGCACTTCTCCCATGGCAAGAAAGATCAATCTAGTAGGCCAAACCAAACTGATAATTCGAAGAGACTTACAAAGATAACTCAATCATACATACAAGAATTCAGAGAAGATTCAAATATTTTTCATAGATAAACTTGTTCATAAACCCACAATTCATCGGATCTCGACAAACACACCGCAAAAAGAGTTTACATCGAATAGATCTCCACAAGAGAGGGGGAGAACATTGTATTGAGATCCAAAAAGAGAGAAGAAGCCATCTAGCTAACAACTATGGACCCTAAGGTCTGTGGTAAACTACTCATAACTCATCGGAGGGGCTATGGTGTTGATGTAGAAGCCCTCCATGGTCGATTCCCCCTCCGCCAGAGCGCCGACGAAGGCTCCAAGATGGGATCTCGCGGATACAGAAGGTTACGGCGGTGGAAATTGTTTTTCGTTGGCTCCCTGGATGTTTTCGGGGTACAAGGTATATATAGGAGGAAGAAGTACGTCGGTGGCCGCTCGTGGGGCCCAGGAGACAGGGGCGCGCCCTCCTATTTCCTGGACGCCTCAATTGATTCTTGACTTGCACTCCAAGTCCTCTGGATCACGTTCGTTCCAAAAATCACGCTCCCGAAGGTTTCATTCCGTTTGGACTCCGTTTGATATTCCTTTTCTTCGAAATACTGAAATAGACAAAAAAACAGCAATACGGGCTGGGCCTCCGGTTAGTAGGTTAGTCCCAAAAATGATATAAATATGTAAAATAAAGCCCATAAACATCCAAAAAGGGGTAATATAATAGCATGGAACAATAAAAAATTATAGATACGTTGGAGACGTATCAAGCATCCCCAAGCTTAATTCCTGCTCGTCCTCGAGTAGGTAAATGATAAAAACAGAATTTTTGATGTGGAATGCTACCTAGCATAATTCTCATTGTAATTTTATTTATTGTGGCATGAATGTTCAGATCCAAATAATTAAAAATAAAAGTTCATATTGACAAAAGAAATAGTAATACTTCAAGCATACTAATCAAAGCAATCATGTCTTCTCAAAATAACATGGTTAAAGAAAGTTCATCCCTACAAAATCATATAGTTAGGCTATGCTTCATTTTCGTCACACAAAGATGTTCCCAAATTCTACACCCCCGATGACAAGCCAAGCAATTGTTTCGTACTTAAATAATCTCAAACTTTTTCAATCTTCACGCAATACATGAGCGTGAGCCATGGATATAGCACTATGGGTGGAATAGAATATGATGATGGGGATTGTGTGGAGAAGACAAAAAAGAAAAAGTCTCACATTGACGAGGATAATCAACAGGCTATGGAGATGCCCATCAATTGATGTCAACATGAGGAGTAGGGATTTCCATGCAAGGGATGCACTAGAGCTATAAATGAATGCTCAACAAAAGAAAACTAGGGGGTTTGCATCCAACTTGCTTGCTCATGAAAACCTAGGGCATTTGAGGAAGCCCATCGTAGGAATATACAAGCCAAGTTCTATAATGAAAAATTCCCACTAGTATATGAAAGTGACAACATATGAGACTCACTATATGAAAAACATGGTGCTACTTTGAATCACAATAAATGAGACTCACTATATGAAGGACATGGTGCTACTTTGAAGCACAAGTGTGGAAAAAGAGATAGTAACATTGCACCTTTTTTTCTTTTTTTTTCTTTTTTTTCTTTTTTTTGGGTCTTTCCTTTTTTTGGCATTTCTTTTTTTTCTTTTTGAGCAATGCTCTAATAATGATGATCATCACACTTTCATTGATTACAACATATGAATTACAACTCGAAACTAGAACAAGATATGACTCTATATGAATGCCTCTGGTGGTGTATCGGGATGGTGCAATGAATCAAGAGTGACATGTATGAAAATTTATGCATGGTGGCTTTGCCACAAATACGATGTCAACTACATGATCATGCAATGGCAATATGACAAAAGTAATGTATGTCATGATGATGATGAACGGAACAGTGGAAAGTTGCATGGCAATATATCTCGGAATGGCTATGGAAATGCCATAATAGGTAGGTATGGTGGCTGTTTTGAGGAAGATATAAGGAGGTTTATGTGTGATAGAGCGTATCATATCACGGGGTTTGGATGCACCGGTGAAGTTTGCACCAACTCTCAAGGTGAGAAAGGGCAATGCACGGTACCAAAGAGGCTAGCAATAGTGGAAAGGTAAAAGTGCGTATAATCCATGGACTCAACATTAGTCATAAGAACTCATACACTTATTGCAAAAATTTAGAAGTCATTAAAAATCAAGCACTACGCGCATGCTCCTAGAGGGATAGATTGGTAGGAAAAGACCATCGCTCGTCCCCGACCGCCACTCATAACGATGCACAAGCCAGGTACACTTCATGTTTCAAATTTGTTACACAACTTTAACCATACGTGCATGCTACAGGACTTGCTAACTTCAACGCAAGCATTCTTTAAATTCATAATCACCCAACTAGCATGACTTTAATATCACTACCTCCATATCTCAAAACAATTATCAAGTATCAAATTGATCATAGCATCCAATTCACTTCCTATGATAGTTTTTATTATACCCAACTTGGATGCCTACCATTCTTGGACCAATTTATAACCATAGCAAATACCATGCTGTTCTAAAAGACTCTCAAAATAATATAAGTGAAGCATGAGAGACTAGCAATTTCTACAAAATTAAGCCACAACCGTGCTCTAAAAGATATAAGTGAAGCACTAGAGCAAAAACTATCAAGCTCAAAAGATATAAGTGAAGCACATAGAGTATTCTAATAAATTCAATCAAGTAGGCTTCTCCCAAAAGGTGTGTACAGAAAGAATGATTGTGGTAAACTGAAAAGAAAATACTAATATAATACACGACGCTCCAAGCAAAACACATATCATGTGGCGAATAAAAATATAGCTCCATGTACAGTTACCAATGAACGAAGACGAAAGAGGGGATGCCTTCCCAGAGCATCCCCAAGCTTAGGCTTTTGGCTATTCTTGAATATCTTGGGGTGCCTTGGGCATCCCCAAGCTTAGGCTTTTGCCACTCCTTATTCCATAGTCCATCAAATCTTACCCAAAACTTGAAAACTTCACAACACAAAACTCAACAGTAAATCTTTATTTATTTTGGTGTTAAACCTACTGTATTCCAAGTTCTCTATGGTTCATACCACTTAATACTAGCCATAGATGCATCAAAATAAGCAAACAACACACAAAAAAACAGAATCTGTCAAAAATAGAACAGTCTGTAGCAATCTGTAACTAACGCAAACTTCTGAAACTCTAAAAATCCTACCAAAATAGGAAGTCCTATACAATTTGTCTATTGATCAGCAGCAAAACGAATCAACGCAAAATCACAGTTCAGTGATTTAACAAGACTAATTTCGTGCGTGCAAAGTTTCTGTTTTTCAGCAGAATCAAATTAACTATTGACTAGTAGATCGATGGTGATATCTGCACGCATATTGACTTTACTGTTGCTCTCCAGCGGAAATTTCTCCCTTATGTAATGAGTTCATCTTGCATTGCATCTACCCATGAATGAGAATTGTACATACCGTAATTTTCAGTTTTAACTAGGCTGAAACGTGCACGTTTTATCTTCTCAGCATTGTTCTTATTTACTTGCAAGTTTTTACTATGCAAGGTTCAGTCATGCCATCTTTGCTTGTGCTGCATGTTAATGTCATAAAAAAATGCTCACACCAAGTTTGTGAACTGTGGCCAGGTACCAGAGGCTGACCAGGTACTCCATTGACATCTCTACCTCCCACATGTCGCCCCTGGGCTAGAGCGCCCTCGTGGGTGATCGGCATTCTCCTGGTGGCGCCGCTCCTCACAAAGTGTTAAGTTGGATTACCGCCTCATTTTGATGGCCTTGTTTCTAAACATTTAATAATGTTTCTTTTTGGTGACCTAATGTCGTTTAGGTTGCTGCTGCTGTGATGGAAGATCAGAACAGGCTGGAGATGCGCACCACATCTTTAGTTGATGTTGCACCATGTTTTGGTGCTTGTGTATCTGTTTTTGCTTGTAAGCACACTAGTATGTGCTTGTGTATCTGTTTTTGCTTGTTTTAGATGATGTTGGACGTGCAGAGTTGTATGTGCTGTCGTGTGTATTTGGATGAATGATTTTTGAATTTAATCATTTAATTGAGAGAATTATTTAGTGTTTGTTCTTCAAATGTGTAAACTGGAAATCAGTGAATAAAAAGACCAAATGTTCTATTGGACTAAATAATATATGGGCTCTAAAAAGGCTACAGCCCAAATAATAGTGGACTGGAACATTGTGCATTTTTGGAAAACCTGAACAAAAAGGCCTAATGAAATGGTTTGCAAAAGGGCCATGGCTCAGAAAATTAAAAGTCCGAATTGTGGGGCGTGGCCCATGAAGCCGACCAGAATTAACATGAAAAAAAAATACTAAATGGGCTGAATTGTTGGGCTCAGCCCATATAGACACCTAATAGGACCAGGCTGAATCTTATCAATGACCTTTTCAATTGGTCGCAATTTTGCCACGTCAGATTGCCACGTTGGATCCGACGTGGCCTGGGCAGACAACCAGTGACCAAAACAAAAGGTCATGGGTTCCGCGACCTTTTGTTTTGGTCGTAAACGTCTACGACCTTATCCCGAAGAAGGTCGTTAATTTCAGTTTACGACTGCCAGCTTTTGACCATCTGTTTTTGGTCAGAAAAAGGTCGCAAATGAAAAACAATGACCTTTCAGTGACCAATAGTGGTGGTCACAAGTTGACATATTTCTTGTAGTGTTGGGATGTACTTCACCCTCCAAAGCTCTTGCGATCCCCTACACTTGTGGGTTCTCAAGACTAATATCTGGCGCCGTTGCCGGGGAGCATAGATCTATTCTCTGAGTCACTTGGGATTTATATCTGTTGATCACTATGAAGAACTTGAAGGACGCTAAAACCAAGATCTATCCCTCAACTACGAGGGGAGGTAAGGAACTGCCATCTAGCTCTGCACTAGATTCTCCTTCTGTTATGAGTAAGTTTGCGACACCTAAACCTGCTACTGCTATGAATTTTGATATGTCGCATGTTATTGATGGTGCCACTTCTGCTATGCATGATGAAACTACTTCTGTGTGTGATACTACTTTGCCATTAGGTGAATTTCTTGATGAACAACTTGCTAGAGTTAGGGGGGATGAAAATATTGAAGATGCTATTATTGATGATAGTGATGATGAAGGTTCTCCCAATGATTATGTATTGCCTGTTGTTCCTAAGGGTTATGTTATGAATAAAGAAGCTGCTTGGGAAATCTTTGCTTGCAAAAGATCTGATCTTAAGAAATTATTAGCTAAATGGAAGCAGCAGTCTCTTAATGCTAGAATGAAACCTGACCCTGCTTTTGCTACTTCACCTATCTGTGTTACTGATAAGGATTATGAATTCTCTGTTGATCCTGAAATTATTACTTTAGTTGAATCTGATCCTTTTTATGGCCTTGAATCTGAAACTGTTCTGGCACATCTTATCAAGTTGAATGATATAGCTACCCTGTTTACTAATGATGAGAAGTCTCTCTATTTTTATATCCTTAAGATATTTCCGTTCTCATTAAAGGGTGATGCTAAGACTTGGTATAATTCTCTTGCTCCTGGTTGGGTGCGTAGTCCCCAGGATATGATTTATTACTTCTCTGCTAAATATTTCCCTACTCATAAGAAACAAGCTGCCTTGCGGGAAATATATAATATTGTGCAAATCAAAGAAGAGAGTCTCCCACAAGCTTGGGGGAGGCTTCTCCGGTTACTTAATGCTTTGCCTGATCATCCTCTTAAGAAAAATGAAATACTTGATATCTTTTATAATGGACTAACCGATGCTTCCAAGGACTACTTGGATAGTTGTGCTGGTTGTGTTTTTAGGGAAAGAATAGTTGACGAAGCTAAAATATTATTGAATAATATGTTGACTAATGAAAATAATTGGACTCTTCCTTAGCCAATTCCTAAAGTGATTCCTGAACTAATTGAGCCAACTCCTGAGCCTATTCCTAAACCCACTTCGAAGAAGAGAGGTGTTTTATTTCTCAGTCCCGGAGATATGCAAGAGGCAACGAAATCAATGAAAGAAAAAGGTATTAAAGCTGAAGATGTTAAGAATTTACCTCCTATTGAAGAAATACATGGTCTTAATATACCGCCTTTGCTTTTGCTACTATTACCATTATCTTTACTTTACTACTGTTACCATTATTATCATACCACCTTTGCTACTAAATACTTTGCTGCAGATACTAAGTTATCCAGGTGTGGTTGAATTGACAACTCAACTGCTAATACTCAAGAATATTCTTTGGCTCCCCTTGTGTCGAATCAATAAATTTGGGTTGTACTTCACCCTCGAAAGCTGTTGCGATCCCCTACACTTGTGGGTTATCATTGTCCTACGGACTAAACCCTCCGGTTTATATAGACACCGGAGGGGGCTAGGGTTACACAAAGTCGGTTACAGAGAAGGAGATCTACATCCGAATCGCCAAGTCTTGCCTTCCACGCAAAGGAGAGTCCCACCCGGACACGGGACGAAGTCTTCAATCTTGTATCTTCATATTCCAACACTCCGGCCAAAGTACATAGTCAGGCTGTCCGGATACCCCCTTATCTAGGAATCCCTCAGTAGCCCCTGAACCAGGCTTCAATGATGATGAGTCCGGCGTGCAGACTGTCTTCGGCATTGCAAGGCGGGTTCCATCTCCGAATACTTCAAGGTAACTTCCGAACACAAGGATCGTGTCTGGCTCTGCAAGACAAATTTTACATACCACCATAGAGAGAACAATAATCCATGAATCTAATCTGCTGACAACCCTTCGTAGCATGACATCATGCCACGGCCCGGCTTTTGTTCGAACCATTTTTGTTATAACCAGCTACCGCACATATTGCGAGGCGGTTTCTTTGGCATGTCTTGTCAAATCAGAGATCGTGTCCCTCTTATTGCGAGATTCTCATCAATACGGGTATGGGTAACCCCACCACGCCGGTTGGCGTGACTCCGTGTTTTTAGGCAAGTCCCAAACGTTCACGTTGGGGACGCTTGATATCCTCCCCCTTTATAGAGGGGTCAAGGCCTATCCCTTTCTTACCACGCTTGCGCTTTCCTGCCTCTTGAGCTCCAACACCCGAAGCTCAAGCTTAGGTACTTCGGATCTTCAATCATGTCCGGATCCAACCTTCAAGGTCGGTGGATGGCCTCCTCTGTGATAGAGGAGGACATTGCGAAGCTCAGGGAGGCCAAATATTTGACTGCCGATGTCAAGCACAGGCTACCCGCCCCTGAGCAGATCATCCCCACTCCCGAACCCAACGAGAGTGTCGTGTTTGTTTCTCACTTCCTCCGAGGCTTGGGCTTGACTCTAGATCCCTTCGTGAGAGGTCACATGTTCTACTACGGGCTAGATTTTCACGATCTAGCTCCGGATTCCATCCTCCACATCTCGTCGTTTATCGTTGTGTGTGAAGCCTTTCTCCACATCACCCCACACTTTGGCCTATGGCTCAAGACCTTCAATGTGAAGCCGAAGGTGATTGAGGGGCGACACGTCGAGTGCGGAGGCGCTGCAATAAGAGGAAATACCAATGTTCCATGGCCAGAAGGTGCCTTCCCGGAGGTGCCGGATCTGTGGCAACAGAGGTGGTTCTACATCACAGCTCACCGAGGCACAACGTGGGCGGCTGCCCCTGCATTCCGTTCGGGTCCTTCGCCTCAACTGGCGTCGTGGACCAATATGGGACTGGATTGGGGGCCTGCTAATGACGTACCGATATTGTAGAGCCGTATTCGGGAGCTTCTTGAGAGGGATATCGATCTTGTCAGAATCATTCAGGTGATGCTGGTTCGGTGGATCCTGCCGTGCAAGCGTCATCCTCTCCGGATGTGGGAGTTCAATCCGGAAGGTCCGCGAACCATTCAGCACTTCTTCGGCATGACGCTCTAAGGGATGTACAAGTTATTCTTCGGACCACAAGTAAGGTGTACGGACACCACCGAGGATGCGGGCCTGAGCTGCCACCGCCCAGATACCCAAGTAAGTAACCCTATAGCCAAACACTTCGCATATGTTTAATACAACATTATTCTGAAAAATTGCCCGCGGCCAAGATTGGCTCAGCAAGGCAGAGAGAATCAGCTGTCCGGCCCCACTTCCCGAAGGCTCGCCTAGTCCTGCAATAGCCAGGATGCTTAAGCGCACATTAAGCCAAGTGCCCTCGGGGAAAGGGGAAGAGAAGAAGAGAGGAGCCGAACTCCACACGTTGCACATCCAAACCGGGGGAATTACTGTCTCCGTGAAGGAGGATAATCTGGGAGGTTCTTCCAAGGCTCCCTCCCCTTGCGGGAAGAAAAGGGCTGCCTCCGAAGATTTGGAGATAGAGATGCCTAAGCAAGGGAAGAAAGCTTCACCAGGGGGCCCTACCCCGAAGGGCGTCCTCACCGCATCGTGCCCGCAAATGGGCCAGCCCTCCACCAAGCTATAAGTTAATGATAAACAAGAAGCTATTGCTGTTTCCTCTGAGAACAATAACCAGGATCTATTTTTTGCAGTCCGGCTAGTAGCTCGTCTCAACAGGGTTCATCTTCAGGGGATCTTCTTCCAGAGATGATGGAAAGCAAAACTCCACCTGCCTCTCTATCCCATGGGGCAGGCGACCCTGAGGTGTCGTCACGGAAGAGCCCAGATCTGCTGAGGCCGGAAGTTGACACTTCGGCCGCCCCGGGCCCGGCGCGTTCGGCTCCCTTGGAGGGCGATGAGAAGGGTCCGGAACAGTCCGGTGCTCGGCCGAACACGCTGGCGGGCCTCCTGGAGCAAGCTGCTCTCTCAGAAGGTCACCGTACGCTAATGGGTACGGTGTTAGAGAAAATTTCTTCCGCCACAAGCGGGTTAAATGAAGCTTTTGGAAGTTTGCTCAAAGGCTTCGAGGTACGTGATAAAATACGTATTTTTTGATTGTTCCGCACGTGCTAGGTGTGCTCCGTATAGATAGTAGCCCCTGAGACTCTGGTTGCCAACCCTAGGCGGCAAACGGAGGATCACACTCTCAGGTAATGATCGTACTGCATTCATGCGCAGGTGGCTAAGAGTTCGGCGATAGACCGGGATATTGAAGTTGCCGAACTAAGGCGACAGATTGATGTGGTGGATACCGACATCACGCTTGTAAATAAGCGGTTTGACGAGTCATAGAGTATGCACTCGTTTTTTCCTAATTTATTTTAGGAAATATGAAGAGGATTGTAATATTAATATGATATGATGTAGCTGCAGGCGGAGCTGCTGCCATTGAGGCCCTGAGGGTGGAACTTGCCCAAGCCAAGGAACAAGTCCGGGCTAGCGGCTGCCCTAAAGGCAGCCGAAGACTTGAGGGCCGAATAGGCTGCTCATCGCTGAAGCGAAGAAAAGATAGCCGAGATGGCTATGGAGATGAGGGACGCCGCCGGCCGGTATGAGCTTCTCGAGAAGGGGAATCAGGCAAAGGCGGCTGACCTGAAGAAAGTGCTGGATTCGGCTAAGGAGACACGCTCTGAAATTAGAGACGCACGGGAGGAACTTCGACAAGCCAGAGAGATCGCGGCTGGAAAACCCTATTTGTTGCGGATGAAGTTCTTAGATCCAAAGTATGCTCCATTGGATAAGCTTTGGGGCGCTACAGATGAGTATGCAGACTTGGCGAAAAGTACAGCTGATGCGACCAAGTTGTTCAAGGATCATAAAGATAATGAAATAGAAAGGCTATTCTGGTCGCAATTTAGTGCTCCAACGCGCTCATTGCCATTGAGTGAGAAGATGGCCGCTATAGCCGAGCTCCATAGGTTGTCCGGTCTTGCAATGAGGTCTGTAATAGACCATCTATGGCCGAAGGGACCGAAGCCAAACAGTTACTTTGGTTTAGTACATCATTTGTTTGGCGCCAGATCACGAATCGATGCCGTGAAGAGGTCAACGTGCATAGAGGGTGCGCGTATGGCTCTTGCCCGCGTTAAGACATATTGGGCAAATATGGAGGCCACCAGCATTGCAACCCAGGGTCCGGCAGGAGACCAAGATCCAGCCGAGCACTATTTTGAGCAGGTCATAGAAGGTGCCCGTAGAATAGTGGCTCAGTGCTCGAAGAATGTCATGTTCGAGTGACAAATTGATTAAGTGTAAACAATTATGTGTGAAATATAGAGGTTGTGTTTATACTTTTGCCTGAAAGTGTTGTAATGCCTCCTGTGCAGCCTGAAAGTTAGCAGTCGTTGGCTTTAGCCCCCACGCATATAATGCGGGGGTGTTCGAAAAATATATGCATAATCACACTTGATCCAACATCTTGGTCCGTTAAGGAGGTGATCGCACGTCGAACCAGGCAACCGTACTATATAGCTGTAACACTTTCACTTAGCCATAGGAGTTTAATGGTGGGGCTACTAAGTAGCTGCTAGTACATCCGCGTGCATCCGTATAGGGGCGCGTATGTACGTGACCAAAAAGCGGTCCTTCATTAATGCGGGGGAATCCTATAGATTCCAATGAGTCTTCGAGTGGTTAACCAGTCGCTCGCTGTATCATGACAGTCAGTTTTCGGCTTTCTCTACTCAGGTGCTCATCCGGAATAACCAGGGCACGATCGTAGTAGTTCTCCTTTGGCCGCCTTAGCCAATAGAACAGAACATAAGGCAGCAAACCCAGGAGCCGGGCAAACCCAACATTTGACCAAAGACATGATCCGGAGCTGATGCATATAAGGCCAAACTTGCGATGCCGAAAACTCCAGAAGGTATTCGGACTTTATAGCATATACTGGGCTGAGCAACGCACTTGATTATGAACCCTGTATTTCCAGGTACGTGCATTGATCTGTCGTGGCGAAATGCCTATAACGGCAGTATCCGCTGTGGGTGTATGGAATACCCACGGGATCTCAAGAAACAAAAGACAGTAAAGAAGGTTTACACAGGGGCTTAATCTAAAGAGAAACCTTTGAGCGGGGCCCTGCTGCACGTCTGCGCCTTTGTCTTTCTTGTGCCGTATCCTGGAAGGGTGTTACACGAAGAGTGTCTGTAAAAAAGAAAACTCATAGAAAGGAGTAAGCGTGCAAAAAGTTGGTTATTCTCGATGGATGTTAGAAATACGAGATATTTGCCTATTAATGAGGCAAGCCGAATTGTGGGCTTTATTACATATTTTCAGCCCTTGGTATCATTTACGGGGATATATGTATAGCACCCAACTCAGGTTTATCCGGGCTATTGTTGAAGATGGTGTACTGGACTCGTCTAATCGTGTCCGTGGTCTTGACGACCGATCATGCGTTCTGATGGGAGAGGCCGCTTAATGTCCGGCTACAAGAGCCACCGAATACTGCTCTGTGGTTCCGCTAATGGTTATGACGCCATGTGGACCGTGCATCTTAATTTTAAGGCAGGCGTAGTTCGGTATTGCGTTAAAGCAAGCGAAGGCCGTTCTTCCGAGTAAAGCATGATAACCGCTACTGAAGGGAGTGATGTCAAAGAGTAGTTCCTCACTTCTGAAGTTGTCGGGAGAACCGAATGTCACCTCTAATACGAGGGAGCCCCAACAGTGGGCCTCAACGCCTGGTATCACTCCGTTAAAGGTGGTGTTACTTTGGCTTATTCTGGATGGGTCTATCCCCATCTTGCGGACGATGTCCTGATATATCAAATTAAGACTACTGCCGCTGTCCATTAGGACTTGGGTGAGATGGTATCCATCAATTATTGGGTCGAGCACCAAGGCAGCTGATCCTCCGTGCCGGATACTGGCCGGGTGGTCTCTATGATCAAAAGTGATCGGGTAGGCCGCCTAGGGGTTGAATTTGGGGGCAATGAACTCTGTGCGAGCTGCGTGTACCATGTTTACTATTTTGACTTCCAGTGGGAATTTTTTCTGTCCCCCATGTTCGGCTAGCGAGGCTCATCCTCGTCTTCGCTTGGTGTTTCCCTTCCCTTGTGTTCGACGTTTAACTTGTCGGCCTGCTTGAAGACCCAACATTCTATGTGAGTATGATTTGCAGGTTTTTTGGGGGTGCCATGGATTTGGCACAGTCTGTCTAGGACTTTATTCAGGCTTGTTGGTCCCTCTTTACTGCCCTTAAATGGCTTCTTTCCTTGACCGGGTCGAGATCCCCTGAATCCGGCGTTGACCACTGTGTTGTCCAGACTATCGTCATTGTTCCGACGCTTGTGCTTAGTGCTCCGTGGCTTCCCATTGCCATCTCGAATTTCGGATGTGCCTGGGTCACTAGTGCCTCTGTGGGCCAACCAGCTATCTTCGCTCGCACAAAATCGGGTCATAAGGCTTGTTAAGGCCGCCATCATCCTTGGCTTTTTTGGCCGAGGTGTCTGGCAAGCCACTCGTCCCGGATACTGTGTTTGAAGGCCGCTAAGGCTTCGGCATCCGGACAGTCAACAATTTGATTCTTCTTAGTGAGAAATCTGTCCCAAAGCTTACGGGCTGACTCTCCTGGCTGTTGTATTATGTGACTTAAATCGTCTGCATCCAAAGGTCGGACATAGGTTCCTTGAAAATTGGCCCTGGAAGCATCATCAAGTTCCTCCCAACTTCCAATTGAGTTTTCGGGGAGGCTCTTCAGCGAATGCCGAGCTGGTCCTTTCAGCTTAAGGGGAAGGTATTTGATGGCGTGGAGGTCGTCCCCACGAGCCATGTGTATGTGAAGGATAAAATCCTCAATCCAGACCCCAGGGTCTGTCGTTCCGTCGTATGCCTCTATGTTCACGGGTTTGAATCCCTGCGGAAATTCATGATCCAGCACCTCATCGGTGAAGCATAGAGGGTGCACAGCCCCTCTGTATCTGGACATGTCGCGGCATGCTGTCGGCTGTTGTTGCGCCCGGTGTTGATTCCGAACTGGTATTTGATCAGTGTGATCATTGTGGTTACCATAATCCCGCGTCGGAGCATGTCCTCTGGATCCGTAGATGGACCTGGCTGCACCGGCCTTTTTGTCCAGGAACTCACGTAAATCGTGCGTGGTATCAGTGGCTGCTCTATCGCGGCCATGAAGTGGTTGGTCCGACCGAGTGGCCGTATTGTTCTTTGGCAGAATGGGCGCGGCGGCCTCGTCGTCAAATTCGGGCAGCAACTTACGTTTTGGGTAGCTCATTGTGTGGCGATCGTCGCTGCATTTTCCTTTAGTGTCTAGCACCTTATTCCATCTTCGGTTGAGCGTATCCTGCGTGGCTTTAAGCCTTTGCTTCTTCTTCTTTAGGCTCCTTGCCGTGGCCATAAGCCTTATGTGGAGGTTATCTTGTTCCAAGCGTTTTTCCGGGATGATGAATGCATCGTCAACCGGACTGTCCTCCCCTCCGTGGGCATTTTGATGAGTTCGGCCCTCGGGATCATTGTGATCGGGCGTTTGTTCGGCGTGGCCTGGCTCTTCTTGCTCCATTGCTGGGTTCATATTGTTGCCTTCGGAGTCAACCGGAGTGTCATTTTTCCATGCGCTGTTATCGCTATTTTTATGTGACTAGACTTAGAGCGGCGCCTGCGTCATCACTTTTGTTTTTGTCCGGGGGGTTTATCCTCCGCTGTGTCCTTTTTGTCTCCGTTGTCTTCCTTAGGCGTGTCCACCATGTAGATGTCATATGATGAAGTGGCGGTCTAGCGCCCCGTGGGCGGTGGTTCCAGATCGTCCCCTGCGTCGACGTCCATACCGTCGATGTCGTCAGAGTCGAAATCAAGCGTGTCTGTTAGGTCATCGACAGTGGCTATGAAGCGGGTGGTGTGTGGGAGGCGATTTTCTTCGTCATCCGTGTCCCACTCGGGCCGGATATAGTTCGGCCAAGAGTCTTCTATCAAAAAGAGAGAGACTTTAGTGAATTAAGTGCTTCCCCCAAGGGGGAGTGCTGAAAGATATCCGCGGCGGTGAACTCCATTACTGGAGCCCAATCGAACTCGATAGGTCCGGGTGCGCACGGTTCGGGATCCACACCCGGACACAAGTCCGGGGGTCCGATGGCGCAGATCTCCTTAACGGCGGAGTCTGTGTTCGGCTCTACCGCCGAAGTGTATGCGGCCTCTGTGGCAGGGTCCATCAACCCATCCTTGGTCGACGCGATCTGCCCCGGATTTAGGTCCGGAGCGGCTGCAGGGGCGATATCCCGAACACTGTCCGATATCAGACTTAAGTCATGCTCGTCGTGACTGTTCGATACTCCCGATGCAGGCCCGAATCCGTCGAAGATCAAGTCTCCGCAGATATCAGCTGTGTAATTCAAGTTCCCCAACCTGACCTGATGGCCAGGGGCGTAGCTATCAATTTGCTCCAGATGGCCAAGCGAGTTGGCCCGCAGTGCGAAGCCGCCGAACAGGAAGATTTGTCCGGGGAGAAAAGTCTCACCCTGGACTGCGTTGTTGAAGGTTGGGGGAGCCATCGAGCCTTACAGCGACAACACAGAGGAACTCTCAATGAAAGCACCAATGTCGGTGTCAAAACCGGCGGATCTCGGGTAGGGGGTCCTGAACTGTGCGTCTAAGGCTAATGGTAATAGGAGGCTGGGGACACGATATTTTACCCAGGTTCGGGCCCTCTCGATGGAGGTAATACCCTACTTCCTGCTTGACTGATCTTGATGATATGAGTATTACAAGAGTTGATCTACCACGAGATCGTAGAGGCTAAACCCTAGAAGCTAGCCTATGGTATGATTGTTGTTGTCCTACGGACTAAACCCTCCGGTTTATATAGACACCGGAGGGGGCTAGGGTTACACAGAGTCGGTTATAGAGAAGGAGATCTACATCCGAATCTCCAAGTCTTGCCTTCCACGCAAAGGAGAGTCCCACCCGGATACGGGACGAAGTCTTCAATCTTGTATCTTCATAGTCCAACAGTCCGGCCAAAGTACATAGTCCGGCTGTCCAGATACCCCCTTATGCAGGAATCCCTTAGTCTTCTCGTGGTCATGATATTCTTCACGGGATGACTTCCTCCAACTTGTTTTCCTACTTGACAAGCACTGCAAAGTCTATCCTTGTCTAATATAACATCTTTAACTCCAAGGATATGATCACCTTTAATAAGCTTATCAAGATTTTGCATTCCCACATGACCTAACCATCTATGCCACAACCAACCTTTAGAAGATTTAGCAATTAAGCAAGTTCTAGGTTGAGCCTTTTTAGTGAAATCAACAATGTATAGATCACCTCTACGTATACCGGTAAAGACCATATTGTGATTATCTCTTCCAAACACTTGGCAATCTACTTCAGTAAAGAGGACATTGAAACCAAAATCGGCTAGTCTAGATATGGAAAGTAAATTATAGCCAAGACATTCAACGAGCATAACATTTTGTAAGGAGCTGTCATGTGAGATGGCCACCTTACCAGGCCAAACACCTTACCCTTTGAATTATCACCAAAAGTGACATACTTTTGAGGGCCGTTATTTTCAGCAAGCTCACGAAACATATCCTTGTTTCCGGTCATGTAATCGGTACATCCACTATCAAGTAACCATTCCTTTCCTCCGGCCATATTGCCTCCAAGGTAAGCCATAAGACCAAAGTGTCTCATAGACTCATCGAGATCAAAGTCACTATCATCATCCTCATCATAGTATCCATGTTCAACATTGTCTTGTGATTGATCATCAGCAAGAGAGAGTGATTCATTAGATATATGGTCATCACAATGTGCATCTTTATGAATTCTAATGACTTCTGAGATGGTATTACTAATTATTCCAACATCTCCTTTGGCATGCAGAAGGTCACTAAGCTCAAATAGACAATCACCAAACTTAGGATCATTGGGATTCATCTTATTTAAAGTAATGGACTTATGAAGAATCTCATCTAAATTTTTTAAGGAATAATCTGGAAAGCGTTCCTCAAGACATCTCCATATGGTGTAGGCACATTCAAGAGTAAGCAAGCATACAATCAAATTTCTAGGAAATCCTCTAATGATAAGATTGATAGTTCTAAGGATGCAATGGATCAATAAGGGGCGCAAAGGGGTAGTAATGTACTTGTTCAATTGATATTCATTGAAAATCTCAAGCATCTCATTTTTCCAAGCATTATAGAACTCTTCATCAAGCATAGGCACTTTACGCCAAAAACTCCCCATAGTAGACTCATCCATCTTCCTCTAATGGTGATTAAACCAAAGCAATGGAGACTAATGCTCTGATACCAATTGAAAGGATTGAGAAGAGGTGTCTAGAGGGGGGGTGATTAGACACTCAACAAGAAAAAGTAGCAGTTTTTAAGTTCTTCAAGTTGAGGTGGAGCTTTAGCCCAAGTTTAAGCATTCACAATACATTTCAAGCAAGCATGGCAAGAGTACATGAGTAGCGGAAAGTAAAGCATGCAATTTGCAAGAAAGTAAAGGGATAGGATTGAAGTGTGCAAACGCAATTGGAGACACGAAGATTTTTGGCGTGGTTCCGATAGGTGGTGCTATCGTACATCCACGTTTATGGAGACTTCAACCCACGAAGGGTAACGGTCACGCGAGTCCACAGAGGGCTCCACCCACGAAGAAGCGACCTTGTCTATCCCACCATGGCCATCACCCACGAAGGACTTGCCTCACTAGGATAGATGTTCACGAAGTAGGCGATCTCATTGCCCTTACAAACTCCTTGGTTGAACTCCACAATCTTGACGGAGGCTCCCAAGTGACACCTAACCAATCTAGGAGACACCACTCTCCAAAAGGTAATAGATGTTGTGTTGATGATGAACTCCTTACTCTTGTGCTTCAAATGATAGTCTTCCCAACACTCAACTCTCTCTCACAGATTTGGATATGGTGGAAAGATGATTTGAGTGGAAAGCAACTTGGGGAAGGCTAGAGATCAAGATTCTTGTGGTTGGATTGGAACGTCTTGGTATCAACACATGAGTAGGTGGTTCTCTCTCAGAAATGAGTAGTGGAAGTGTATGCATGTTCTGATGGCTCTCTCTCTAATGGAGAAGGGGGTGGAGGGGTATATATAGCCTCCACACAAAATCTAGCCATTATACACATTTTACCAAACTCGGTCAGACTGAATAAAGAAACTCGGTGGGACCGTCTAGTTCAAAATGTGAATGTTAGGATTTTCGGTGGGACCGACAAGGTCAACTCGATGGGATCGGTGTGCTAGGGTTAAGGCAAAACCTCATCTCGGTGTGACCGATTGCATGAAATCGGTGAGACCGATTTCAGCAATGAGCAAACAGAGAGTTGGTCAGGCAAACTCGGTGTGACCGATTGCACATCTCGGTGAGACCGAAATAATTGCAACATGCAACAAAGATTTTTCAAGGCCATCTCGGTGAGACCGAGATCCTATCGGTGAGACTAAACTGATTAGGGTTTCTGGCAGTGGCTATGTCAAGTGAACTCGGTGGCGCCGGATAGATAAAATCAGTGGAGCCGATTTTGACTTTAGGTTTAGGACATATTTCGATTAAGGAAGTGGTTGAGGGCTTTGGAGCATATCACTAAGCACTTTGAGAAAGTAGATCATTAAGTACCACCTCATCCCCTTTTAATAGTATTGGCTTTTCCTATGGACTCAATGTGATCTTGGATCACTAAAATATAAATGAAGAGTCTTGAGCTTTTGCCAATATTTGTCCTTAGCATCTTGAAGGGGTTCCACATCCTCTTGTCCATGCCACGCATTTGTTGAACTCTCTGAAATATACTAGATGAAAATATTAGTCCAACAAGAGATATGCTGAAATTAATTACCAAAATCACAGAGGGAGCACTTGTGCTTTCACTTTTCCCTACAGAAAAAGTACATGTACACTAGTACAAAACAGGGCTACTGTTCGGGCCTGGCCAACCCATTAGTCCCGGTTCTTCAAGAACCGGGACCCATGGGGGGTATTAGACCCGGTTCGTGAGCCCAGGGGGCCGGCCGGGGCCTCGTGGGCATTGGTCCCGGTTCGTGTGGAACCATTTGTCCCGGTTCAAGCCACGAACCAGGAACAATGGTCCTCGCTCCTGGCCCACAACCATTGGTCCCGGTCCGTGGCTTGAACCGGGACAGAAGGGGGTGCTTTAGTCCCGGTTCATGCCATGAACCGGGACAAATAACTTGCCTATATATACCCACCGCCGCGGCAGAGCACTCCAGTGCTCTGCTTTTTCAATCCGGCGAGGAGAGGGCATTTCGGTGCTCTAGTTCACCTCCTATGCACATGAGGTGTTCGATGAAATGCCCGAGCCACACTAGTTAAGCTTTCTCCTCTCGAAGCTCGACCTCGGAGCTCCATTTTTTCGAGATTTGTCTAGATTTAGCGGTCCGTCACGCCCCATCCCCGTTTTCACCGCTGTTGATCGCCCGCGCCGATCTCGTCACCGGCACCACCATGGTGAGCCTCTTGTTCTTATCTTCTTTCTGATACTTGTCTGATTTTCTTACTTTAGGTAGATATTTGTTTGATTTTCTTACTTTTGACACACATAATTATATGTAATGCACGTAGATGAACCGGCAATGGATGTATGGTGACAGACACACCTCTGAGTACATTAAGGGCGTGCATAATTTTCTCGAAGTGCCTGAGGCAAACAAGCAGAATGGTTTTATGTGTTGTCCATGCACTAAATGTGGGAATACGAAGTCTTACTCTGACCGGAAAATCATTCACACCCACCTGCTTTACAAGGGTTTCATGCCACACTATAATGTTTAGACGAGGCACGGTGAAATAGGGGTTATGATGGAAGACGACGAAGAAGAAGAGGACGATGACAACTATGTGCCCCCTGAATACGGTGATGCTGCAACGGGGGGAGCTGCTGAAGATCAAGAGGAACCAGATGATGTGCCCGATGATGCTGCAGCGGGGGAAGCTGCTGAAGATCAAGAGGAACCAGATGATGTGCCCGATGATGATCTCCGCCGGGTCATTGTCGATGCAAGGACGCAATGCGAAGTCAAAAGGAGAAGCTGAAGTTCTATCGCATGTTAGAGGATCACAAAAAAAGGTTGTACCCCAATTGCGAAGATGGCAACACAAAGCTGGGTACCGTACTGGAATTGCTGCAGTGGAAGGCAGAGAATACTGTGCCTGACAAAGGATTTGAGAAGCTACTGAAAATATTGAAGAAGAAGCTTCCAAAGGATAATGAATTGCCCGACAGTACGTACGCGGCAAAGAAGGTCGTATGCCCTCTAGGATTGGAGGTGCAGAAGATACATGCATGCCCTAATGACTGCATCCTCTACCGCGATGCGTACGAGGATTTGAACGCATGCCCAGTATGCGGTGCATTGCGGTATAAGATCAGACGAGATGACCCTGGTGATGTTGACGGCGAGCCCCGCAGGAAGAGAGTTCCTGCGAAGGTGATGTGGTATGCTCCTATAATACCACGGTTGAAACGATTGTTCAGAAAGAAAGAGCATGCCAAGTTGATGCGATGGCACAGTGAGGACCGTAAGAAAGACGGGAAGTTGAGAGCACCCGCTGACGGGTCGCAGTGGAGAAAAATCGAGAGAGAGTACTGTGTTAAGTTTGCACATGACCCAAGGAACGTATGGTCTAGTTTAACCGCGGATGGCATTAATCCTTTCGGGGAGCAGAGCAGCAATCACAACACCTGGCCCGGGACTCTATGTATGTATAACCTTCCTCCTTGGATGTGCATGAAGCGGAAGTTCATTATGATGCCAGTTCTCATCCAAGGCCCTAAGCAACCCGACAACGACATTGATGTGTACCTAAGGACATTAGTTGAAGAACTTTTATAGCTGTGGAATGGAAATGGTGTACGTGTGTGGGATGAGCACAGACAGGAGGAATTTAACCTGCACGCGTTGCTGTTTGTAACTATCAACAATTGGCCCGCTCTGAGTAACCTTTCAGGACAGATAAACAAGGGATACCACGCATGCACGCAATGTTTAGCTGACACCAAAAGTATATACCTGGGAAGCTGCAGGAAGAATGTGTACCTGGGCCATCGTCGATTTCTTCCAACCAACCATCAATGTCGAAAGAAAGGCAAGCATTTCAAAGGCGAGGTAGATCACCGGAAGAAGCCCGCCCTGCGTACCGGTGATTACGTACTTGCTATGGTCAATGATTTACACGTAATCTTTGGAAAGGGTCCCGGCGGACTAGCTGTTCCGAGTGACGCTGAGGGACACGCACCCATGTGGAAGAAGAAATCTATATTTTGGGACCTACCCTACTGGGAAGACCTAGAGGTCGGCTCTTCGATCAACGTGATGCACGTGACGAAGAACCTTTGCATGAACCTGCTAGGCTTCTTGGCGTGTATGGGAAGACAAAAGATACAGTTGAGGCACGGGAGGACCTACAACGTTTGCACAAAAAAGACGGCATGCCTCCAAAGCAGTATGAAGGTCCTGCCAGCTACGCTCTTACCAAAGAAGAGAAGGAAACCTTCTTTGAATGCCTGCTTAGTATGAAGGTCCTGACTGGCTTCTCGTCGAATATAAAGGGAATAATAAATATGGCAGAGAAAAAGTTTCAGAACTTAAAGTCTCATGACTGCCACGTGATTATGACGCAACTACTTCCGGTTGCATTGAGGGGGCTTCTACCGAAAACGTCCGATTAGCCATTGTGAAGCTATGAGCATTCCTAAATGCAATCTCTCAGAAGGTGATCGATCCAGAAATCATACCAAGGCTAAGGAGTGATGTGGTGCAATATCTTGTCAGTTTCGAGATGGTGTTCCCACCATCCTTCTTCAATATCATGACGCATGTCCTAGTTCATCTAGTTGACGAGATTGTCATCCTGGGCCCCGTATTTCTACACAATATGTACCCCTTTGAGAGTTTCATGGGAGTCCTAAAGAAATATGTCCATAACCGTGCTCGGCAAGAAGGGAGCATCTCCATGGGCCATCAATCAGAGGATGTTATTGGGTTTTGTGTTGACTTCATTCCTGGCCTTAAGAAGATAGGTCTCCCTAAATCGCGGTATGAGGGGAGACTGACTGGAAAGGCACGCTTGGAGGGGAGACAATAATATGCAGGGACGGATATTCTTGGTCTGAAGCACACTACACAGTTCTACAGAACTCTACCTTGGTGACCCCTTATGTCGATGAACACAAGAACAGTCTGCGCTCCAAACACCCGGAGCAGTGCGACGACTGGATTACATGTGAACACATCAGGACTTTCAGTAGTTGGTTGGAAACACGTCTCAGAGGTGAAAACACTGTTTGTGAGGAGTTGTACTCGTTGTCCAGGGGACCATCTTCGACTGTAATGATTTGGAAAGGATACGAGATAAATGGGAATACATTTTACACGATTGCCCAAGATCAAAAGAGCACCAACCAAAACAACGGTGTCCGCTTTGATGCAGCCACTGAGAGGGGAAATGACACATATTATGGTTACACAGTGGACATATGGGAACTTGACTACGGAGTAGATTTTAAGGTCCCTTTGTTTAAATGCAACTGGTTCAATCTGTCAGGAGGCGGGGTACATGTAGACACACAATATGGAATGACAACAGTAGATCTGAACAATCTTGGGTACACTGACGAACCATTCGTCCTAGCCAATGATGTGGCACAGGTTATCTATGTGAAGGACATGTCTATCGAACCGAGAAAAAGAAAAAATAAGGAAGCGAATACATCATACGATGAGCCAAAGCGCAACACAGTTCTTTCAGGAAAAAGGGACATCATGGGAGTGGAGGGCAAGACAGACATGTCCGAAGATTATGAAAAGTTTCATGAAATTCCTCCCTTCAAAGTCAAGGCTGACCCAAGCATCCTGATAAATGATGAAGATTATCCATGGTTACGGCGCAATAAGGAAAGGACACAAGAGAAGAAAAAGTGAAGACTTTCTCCACAACTATTATGATGATACCATGCCAACTTTCAACTTTTTCATAGTTCATTTGAAATTCCTGTTGTAACAGACAAGTTTCCGTATGAAATCCTGATACTTCGAAAGAGATTGTCCGTTTTGTACATGAAGTGCATCTAGTTTTTGCCGTAACCCTCTCAACTTTCTTGCACATGCTATGTGGATGAAATGATGATACCATGCCAACTTCCAACGTTTTCAGAGTTCATTTGAAATGTTTTTCAATTTCAAGGTCTTATAGCTCAAAAAAACCAGCAAATGCTTTTATAAAACTCTAATAGCAAAAGAAATCAACTAAAAAGCTTTTATAAACCTCTAGTATTTTTTAAACTAAAATTATATAAAATTTATGCAACTAAAATTATCAAAGTATTTTCTGTTCAAAACATGAAAAGCGGAAATAATTATCATAAAGAATTTTTTGTTAGAAACTTTAGTAGCAAAAAGAATTGTCATAAAGATTTTTTTGATAGAAACTAAAATGACAAAATCTGTTTTTCAATATAATGATAGAACGCAGTAATATTAAATAACAGGAAAAAGAATCACTCCAAATATATTTTTATTTGCATAAAGGTTATAATTATTCAAATTTGGAAACTAATGGAGTAACAGAAAGATTATAATTATTCTGAGCTAAAAGAAAAAAGAATAAAAAAATAAAGCAAAAATCAAAAGAAAATAAATAATTCAAAGCAAAAAATAAAATAAAAAAATAAAAAAGTGCCACCTAAAGGGCCACCACGGCCTGAATACGACTAGAAACCCAACAATGGGCCAGGATTCAGGCCCGCTGTAGGTCCAATAGGGCCACAGGCACATATAGTGCGTTTAGGCTCGTAAGCTTGCATTTGAGAGGAGCTTGAGAGGGCAGCGGGACTGGGGCTTATAAACCACTCTCGAGCTCCCTCAGCTAGCGAGGTGGGACTAAACTTTCGTGCCGCGACGCGGGCAACACAAGGCCTTTAGTCCCGGTTGGTGGCACCAACCGGGACTAAAGGGGCGCATTGGTCTCGGTTGGTGGCACAAACCGGTACCAATGCCCCCCATTTAGTCCCGGTTGGTGCCACGAACCGGGACCAATGCTATGCCTATATAAGCAGCACTCATCAAAATTTGGTTTAGTTCGTTCTTCCCCGCTCGACGCCGCCAGGCTGCCCATCTCCGCCTCGCCGTCACCGTCGTCTCCCCATGCTGTCCCGCGCCCCCCGTCACC
>NC_041393.1:3817080-3855619 GCF_002162155.2 Triticum dicoccoides | reverse complement strand
GCACCTCACCGTCGACCGTCGCCGCCCCGCCCCTCACGCACCGTCGCTGTCGCCATCGCCGTCCCCTACCCGTCGCCCTCGCCACGCCACTCACGTCGTCGCCATCCCGTGAGCAATTTTTTTTCTAATTTAATTTGATGTAGTAGTTAATTTAGATGTGTAGTATAATTTAGATGTGTAGTTAATTGAGTTAGATTTTGTTAGATTTTTTTGTAGTTCAAAGATTTTTTTGTTAGATGTGTAGTTCATAGATTTTTCGGTTAGACTTTTTTTTTCATATTGTGTTAGATTTTTTTCTGTTAATTGATTTTTTTGGTGATATTATTGTTGAATATGCATGTTTGTATGTTCATATATATGCAAATATCGAATATGTCAATTTTTTATTATTTTTTTCTGTTCATAGAACTTTTATGATTTTTTCTGTTGTAATTTTGTTCATAGAATTTTAATGATTTTTTTGTTCATAGAATTTTCTTTGTCAATTTATGTATATGTTCATTGTGTATGTATAGGAAAATTGTGCATGATCGAAGTCATTTATGAATATGTTCACATTTAGAATAGAGGAAAACAGAAAATAAGAAGAGAAAGTGTTTAATATAATTAGTTAGAAAAATAATAGAACTATAGTTAAACTAGTTTATTATTAGTAAGTACTACTTTATTTTATTTATAGTAAGTGCTTAATATATAGTTGAACTAGCTAGTTGATTCAATAAACTACTTTATTTTACTATATATAGAAGTAGTTTATTTTTAGTAAGTACTACTTTATTTATTTATAGTAAGTGCTTAGTAGTTGAACTAGTTGATTTAATTAATAAAACTACTATATTATACTATATATAGAAGTAGTTCCCGCATCGACGTCGACGATGCCTATCCCGCATCCTCGTCGTCGACTCGGCGGTGGAGGCCTGCTTGATTAGGGCCATGTCCGGGACTGGGCTCCATCGGGCTCGTATTGGGAGGTGCTACCTTCCGGGGGACGTAGGTTGGTGAGGAGCCAACCCGTTGTTGACCCGATCCTTGTTTGGTGACGGTCGCGTGGGCCAGTGATGGTGCCGAGGCTTCCGAACACCGCAGAGGCAGTACGTCACCGTGTCAGCGAGGAGGACGAGCACATCCGTCGCTACATGGTTGCGTTGGAGGGAAGGTTCGACAATACCTGGCAGGTTCTTTAGGGATCTCACTGGAGCTATGATCCTGTGATGGTTCCTTATCTTTGGGTGTCCATCGCCCGCGATGATACCCGTCAGGCGCTATGGTTCTAGCTGTATGTCACATCCTAGTTAGCCATGCATTAGAGTGTTGCATCATGTCTACTTTTTCATCAGAAACTTGAAATGGGGATAACAGAACCCCCAGTCCCCTCTGAAACCAACTAGGGTTTACTAAAAAACTTTTCAATGAACCTGAAATGCCCTTCTAAAATGCCCATCATTTTTGTCTTGGTTCAGAACCTCTGCCAAAAGTGGTGCACATTTTCCTAGGCCATCTTAGGGTTTTTGAATTAAATCATAAATATTTGAATTTGGGCATTTTTAAATTATATAAAATATTTAAATGCTCAAATATCTCCAAACTAAAATGTTTCATGTTGGAAATAATCCAACTATGGACCAGGAGTAATTTGGTGATTTTAGGAGTTGCCTAAGTATTTTATTTAATTCAACAAAGTTGCAGAAGTATTAAAAAAACAGAAACAGAAAGAAAAGGGAAAACTTACCTGGCGCCACCACAGGCCCACCAGCCAGCCCACCTGGCCGGCCCAGCCCGGCCACCGCTCCAGCGAGCTGCTTGGCTTGCCAGGCAGGCAGCCAAGGTGCTCGGCGGCGGCACCGCAGCTTGCCACGCAGCTGCACGCCACCCTGCCTCCCCCTCTCGCCGCCCTGATGGCCTGGACGAGCTCCACGTCGCGCCCCGACCCTCCTGGACACCTCCATTCGCCCCCAGTTCCTCTCCCTCGCGCTCCCACGCCATGGCCGACGCCACCGTCGCCGCACCGCCGCCGTAGCCGTGCTCCCCGTCGTCTCCACGCCGCGCCACCGTGTCCAGAAGCTCCGCCGTCCTCTACTTCTTCAAGCTAGCCGAGCCTCGAGCGCTCGCGTGCCCCGAAGCCGCCGCACCAACCTCGCCCGAACCGCCATCGCCGGAGATCCCCTTCGCCGTCGCCGCCGCAGCAGCTCGTCCCCGACCACGCCGTCTTTTCCATCAAGACCGCAGTGAGCTGGGCTAACTTCCCCTTCCTCTCTTTCTCTCTCTCGTGCACCACAGCGAGCACACTAAGCTCACCCTCACGCGCCGTCGCGGACCTCTTCGCCGACGTGCTCCCGGCCATCCTCCGGCCACCTCGCCTTGTCCATCGCACTCACCACGCCGCGTTGGGGCTAACCATGCACTCCCCGCACCTCACCGCACACTCTAGCCACGAGTTCGTCTTCAACCGAACTCCGGCGGCCGCCAAAGTCGCCGCCGGCGCCAACTCCGGCCACCCCGAGCCCAACCACCACCACCAATAGTCGCGGCTCAACCTCAGCAACACGTAGATGCCTTCCGCCGTCCATTTGGTTGCCGGAATGGCAAAAAGCACTTTCGCCGCCGCGTCGGGCTCGCCGGTGGCTAGACGCCGGCATGTTTGACTCTGACTTTGACCACGGGTGGGCCCCGGTTGACCCCCTGGGTCTATGACATGTGGGGCCCCCTCTGTTAATTAATCCAGTTAGTTTAAATCTAATTTAGTTAAACTAATTGAATACTGACATGCGGGACCCACTGGTCAGTTTGACCTGGACCAGCCCGTTGACCACTGACGTCATCATGACGTAGTGCTGATGCAGTAATTTAATTACTGGAATTATTTTTACACAGGAAATTCCAGAATATTATTTAAACTTCAAAAATTCATAACTTTTATTCTGTAACTCCAAATTAGACAAATTATATATGAAAAATGATCAGAAAAATCCAATCTATCCATCTGTACTATTTTCAGGCATGTTTAAACAAGCTAACCTGCTGTTTATCACAGAACAAGATAAAACACCTTAAATGGCAACTTATGAGTTTGAACTTTGAATCAATGGTCCAAATTAGTTCAAACCCATCTGTTCTTAGTTGCATTAGCCCAATACACTCATTTTGCCATGTCTCATGCATGCATCATATTGTTGCATACTGTTTGGTAATGTTTGTGTATCGGTGCTTTCTGCGGCAGGTTCTGCCCCCGAGGAGTACCGTGATAACCCCGACGAAGAGCAATACCAGTGCACCGACCCGTCAGGCAAGCAACCAACCATTTGATCATATCAATACAATCCCATGTTCTCGCTCCTGCTCTCTTTTACTGCATTAAGACAACGCGTTTCAAACTGCTGTGTGCTACGGTAGTTGAACCCATTTCCTCTGCATGACCTGTCATTGCCACAGTAACTAGATGAAACCCACTAGCATGTGTAGGAGTTGTTTGAGCCATATGTATGTGTTGTTCCTACCTTGCTATGCCTGCTATGCTTAGAGTCGTGTCAGGTCTGGTTCATCTGGGTGATGGGCTAGAGTGAAATGTTTATGTCGGTAATGAGAGTGGTGTGGTGAACACGATTTGGTAAAGGTATCGATGAGAGGCCATGTAGGAGTACATGGTGGGTTGTTTCATTGAAGCCGACCTTAAGCACTGAGATCTGTATGTGTGATTTAAGAATCAGCTACTACCATGCATTGGGCCGAAACCAATGGACCCTCTCGGCTTCTTATTCACCCTAGTTCTCCGTCCAGGAGTTGCAAGTAGTTTCTGGTGTTTGTAGCCTACTGGAGGCCGTGGACAGCGCTGACCGTAGGGGTGGGCTGTGATGCGGTAGGTACGTGGCCGGGTGTACCGAATACCCGTTAGGTATCTCGGGAACCCTGTTCACATCGTTCGGGGCCGTATGGGAAACCTCGGCCGGACTCCCTGCGGATGGAACCTGAATAGGCGATAAACCTGGACTGGAGGCTTAGGTGATTAGGTAGGTCGTGGCCGACACCCACGTTGGGCTTCCGCTTGAAGGTTGCCGAGTACATGTCGTGTAAACGACGGTAAGTGGTGGGAGCGTGTATGAAGAAGTACCCCCTGCAGGGTTAACAGGACTACTTGGTTGCCTATACAGTTCATAGACAAGTAAATGGAAACTACTAAAAGCCTCAAGATAAGTGTGAGTGCCGAGGATGGCTCCTCCGTAGGAGGACGGAGGTGGATCCTCGGTAGTGTATTGAAGTGGTGAATAGTGGACTCGTGTGCGCAAAACTATTTCAAGTTGAAGTATCGTAGGATAGCCTAGCCAAGAGTCAAAGCTGGCTTGCTGCAATAACTCCACCAACCCTTCTTGATACTATGCATGTATGTAGGATCTGATGTAAGTCTTGCTGAGTACCTTTGTACTCATGTTGCTATAATCTACATTTTTACAGAAGACGCTGCAACCCCTTCTGATGGGTTCTATGTAGACGTTGACATCAACGAGTAGGCTAAAGACCCAGGTGGTGACCCTGAGCTTGTGAAGGACCACATAGTATAGCCAGAGGCTTTCCAAGCCTCTTTTATTTTACTAGTTGTCTGTACTCAGACAAGTTACTTCCGCTGCTAGCTTGTATGATTGTATGACTTGTATGTTGGGTCGTGAGACCCGTACCTTTGTGTGTATGTTATGTATGGCTCACTGAGCCTTAAATAAAGTACTTGTGTCATAGAGTCATGTTGTGATGCTTCGTTGTATTTGCACATATCGAGCATATTGTGTGTATGATTGAAATGCTTGGTATGTGTGGAATCTGACTATCTAGTTGTTTATCTTTAGTAGCCTCTCTTACCGGGAAATGTCTCCTAGTGTTACCGCTGAGCCATGGTAGCTTGCTACTGCTCTGGAACACTTAGGCTGGCCGGCATGTGTCCTTCTTCGTTCCCGTGTCTGTTCCTTCGGGGAAATGTCACGCTTTGAGTACCGGAGTCCTGTTAGCCCGCTACAGCCCGGTTTACCGGAGTCCTGCTAGCCCAGTGCTACAGCCCGGACCCACTTGCTGATGACCGACACGTTCGAAGCTGGGTCATGGATGCCTGTCCCTGTAAGTCTGTGCCACTTTGGGTTTACGACTAGTCATGTCAGCCCGGGCTCTTTATCATATGGATGCTAGCGACACTTTCATATACGCGAGCCAAAAGGCGCAAACGGTCCCGGGAAAAGGTAAGACGACACCCGTGGGGATACCGTGCGTGAGGCCGCAAAGTGATATGAGGTGTTACCAGCTAGATCGATGTGACATCGAGTCGGGGTCCTGACAGCGTTGGTAGCTTTAGTTGCATTAGCCCAACACACTCATATTGCCATGTTTCATGCATGCATCATATTGTTGCACATTGTTTGGTGATGCCTGTGTATCGTTATCCTTTACGACAGGATCTGTCCCCGAGGAGTACCGTGACTACCCTAACGAAGAACCGTATCCGTGCATCGAACCATCAGGCAAGCAACCAACCATTTGATCATATCGATACAATCCCATGTTCTCGCTCCTGCTCTCTTTTACTGCATTAAGACAACACGATTCAAACTGCTGTGTGCTACGGTAGTTGAACCCATTTCCTCTGCATGACCTGTCATTGCCACAGTAACTAGATGAAACCCACTAGCATGTGTAGGAGTTGATTGAGCCATATGTATGTGTTGTTCCTACCTTGCTATGCCTGCTATGCTTAGAGTCGTGTCAGGTCTGGTTCATCTGGGTGATGGGCTAGAGTGAAATGATTATGTCGGTAATGAGAGTGGTGTGGTGAACACGTTTTGGTAAAGGTATCGATGAGAGGCCATGTAGGAGTACATGGTGGGTTGTTTCATTGAAGCCGACCTTAAGCACTGAGATCTGTATGTGTGATTTAAGAATCAGCTACTACCATGCATTGGGCCCGAAACCAATGGACCCTCTCGGCTTCTTATTCACCCTAGTTCTCCGTCCAGGAGTTGCAAGTAGTTTCTGGTGTTCGTAGCCTACTGGAGGCCGTGGACAGCGCTGACCGTAGGGGTGGGCTGTGATGCGGTAGGTACGTGGCACGGTGTACCGAATACCCGTTAGGTATCTCGGGAACCCTGCTCACATCGTTCGGGGCCGTATGGGAAACCTCGGCCGGACTCCCTGCGGATGGAACCTGGATAGGTGATAAACCTGGACTGGAGGCTTAGGTGATTAGGTAGGTCGTGGCCGACACCCACGTTGGGATTCCGCTTGAAGGTTGCCGAGTACATGTCGTGTAAACGACGGTAAGTGGTGAGAGCGTGTATGAAGGAGTACACCCCTGCAGGGTTAACATGATCTATTCGAATAGCCGCGTCCGCGGTAAAGGACTACTTGGTTGCCTATACAGTTCATAGACAAGTAAATGGAAACTGTTAAAAGCCTCAAGATAAGTGTGAGTGCCGAGGATGGCTCTTCTGTAGGAAGACGGAGGTGGATCCTCGGTAGTGTATTGAAGTGGTGAGTAGTGGACTCGTGTGCGAAAAACCATTTCAAGTTGAAGTATCGTAGGATAGTCTAGCCAAGAGTCAAAGCTGGCTTGCTGCAATAACTCCACCAACCCTTCTTGATAATATGCATGTATGTAGGATCTGATGTAAGTCTTGCTGAGTACCTTTGTACTCATGTTGCTATAATTTACATTTTTGCAGAAGACGCTGCAACCCCTTCTGATGGGTTCTATGTAGACGTTGACATCAACGAGTAGGCTAAAGGCCCAGGTGGTGACCCTGAGCTTGTGAAGGACCACGTAGTATAGCTAGGCTTTCCAAGCCTCTTTTATTTTACTAGTTGTTTGTACTCAGACAATGTACTTCCGCTGCTGCTTTGTATGACTGTATGACTTGTATGTTGGGTCGTGAGACCCGTACCTTTGTGTATGTTATGTATGGCTCCCTGAGCCTTAAATAAAGTACTTGTGTCGTAGAGTCATGTTGTGATGCTTCGTTGTATTTGCACATATCGAGCATATTGTGTGTATGATTGAAATGCTTGGTATGTGTGGGATCTGACTATCTAGTTGTTTATCTTTAGTAGCCTCTCTTACCGGGAAATGTCTCCTAGTGTTACCGCTGAGCCATGGTAGCTTGCTACTGCTCTGGAACACTTAGGCTGGCCGGCATGTGTCCTTCTTCGTTCCTGTGTCTGTCCCTTCGGGGAAATGTCACGCTTTGAGTACCGGAGTCCTGTTAGCCCGCTACAGCCCGGTTTACCGGAGTCCTGCTAGCCCAGTGCTACAGCCCGGACCCATTTGCTGATGACCGACACGTTTGAAGCTGGGTCATGGATGCCTGTCCCTGTAAGTCTGTGCCACTTTGGGTTTACGACTAGTCATGTCAGCCCGGGCTCCTTATCATATGGATGCTAGCGACACTATCATATACGTGAGCCAAAAGGCGCAAACGGTCCCGGGCAAAGGTAAGGCGACACCCGTGGGGATACCGTGCGTGAGGCCGCAAAGTGATATGAGGTGTTACCGGCTAGATCGATGTGACATCGAGTCAGGGTCCTGACACTGTATTGGCGATGTATGATAGTATTCGAGGAGTATTAGTGATAATATTCAACGATGTACGGACACAAGAGATGATGTACTTTTGGTTATAATTGAATGCATGCTAATTTGAATACTACTTTATTTTACGATTTGGTTTTGCTTATTGAATGCTCATATTGGAAAGGTACTCCTACTTTGAATGCTAAAATTGAAGAGCACTCTATGTAGAAATCTAGGAGCCACCTCCATCATCCACGCCGTCGTGGGGGTAGCTTCTCCTTCATTCCCGTGTGCTAGACAATTTGGTGTAATAATGCACTCGGGAATGAAAGGAGGAGCTACCATCACCGATAGTCAACCCGTGATTAATAATCATGATCTAATTTAGGTTTTTTAGTACATATATTTAATTGTACAATTTTAACATTTGAATTATGAACATAGGCCGGAAATGCCGTACTCGGACGACGAAAACCGCCCCGGGGAGTGCGACTGGTGCCACAACGATCGAGGTATGTGCGACAGGTTCCTTGAGCTGGACGAAGATCGGTGCTTCAGCATTAAGCTCGAGGAGACCTTCGATGTTCATACGGTACGCAACGACGACAATAGTTTTTTTCTTAATTAAGCACGACTTCAACTACTTTGACGTGTATTTTTCATCTTTTCCAATTCGACTAGCTTATCCCATGCTATGCAAGCCGCTATGTCTTGGAGAGGATGGGTTTTGAAGACCATGAAAGTATGAAAACCAAAAAAATTCACCTAAGGACCCATCATGTTGTACAATGCTGAGAGTGTAACCCATTTTGGTTGCAAAAATTGGGAAGCACTTTGCAAGATGTATGGTTTTGAAGAGGTATGCTTGTCACCATGGATCTTGGTGATCCTACAATCGAGCAAGACAATATGGACATTTGTATCCTTGTGGATACACTTCCAATTCTTCCCCCATGTGAGCATCTCAAACATAGTTATTAAGTAATTTATATTGTTTATTTCAAAATAGTTGACAGCTTATTTTTATTGACAACTTATTTTCATTCTTCAAAGAATGTGCGGAAGATGGTAGACAAAACCCACTACACCGATGGCTCCGAATTAACTTATAAGGAGAAAAATCATCTGATTGCATCTCGTACTGATCTTGAGAATTACAATATCTAATCAAACTCCTCAACATTATGGTCAATACGTGCCACTAGTGCACGTGTTGAACTACGGTAACTACCATGGAGATACCCTGGTAAGATTTTTAACTATTACGACATCCGTGCATCTTTTTGCATACTTCTAAAACTAGTACATCATTGCTAACTACGAAGTTATTACTATGTTTTCAAAAGATAATCCTGAATGATTGTGTGCCTCATCTGATGTATACGCACGGTCGCCTTGATGTTTTGAACATACAACCAGGTCATCCTACGAATCTCAACTATCCATACCGGGTTTCTAAAAGAAGTGGAGACATGACAATCAAAGAATGGAAAAAATGTATGGACAGTCGTAAGGAGCTTCTTGGAAGCAAAAGGAAGCGAAGCGCAAGAATTGTAGATAGGATGATCTCCATTCTTCATAATGGAGAGTCAGGGTCTATATTGTTTTACGCTATTTTACCTTAAGGGTGTTTAGGTCCTACTTGATACTGATGATCATGTGCTAAGAACAATTATGTAGGGTTGGGTTCGATGACTATGAGGATGATGATCGTATGACTTGTTATTAATAACGAGTAGAAGTTGTATGATGATGCATGATTAGTAGGAATGAACATAGCGGTAGTTATATGATGATGATCATTGTTATTATATATGATGATGTATGATGCGAGCATGAGTTATTATATATCAGCGGGTGAAATGAACATAGCAGTAGTGTTGGTAAACCAAGGACGAAGATATAAGAGAGGACACTTCTCTCTATTAGCTAGCTAATAACAACCTAAATTAACCCCCAAAACCCCCAAACCAGCCGCTTTAAAAAAATAAAAATAAAATCTCAGCTCCAGCCAGCTGCTGACGCATGGAAGCCTTTTGGTCCCGGTTCATGTCACCAACCAGGACCAAAGGCCCCCTTGCCTGGGCTGCTCGCAGTGGCCACGTGGAGGCCCATCTGTCCCGGTTCGTGTAAGAACTGAGACTAAAGGGGGAGGGCATTAGTACCGACCTTTTTGTCACGGTTCTTAAACCGGGACAAAAGGCCCTTATGAACCGGGACAAATGCCCTGTTTTCTACTAGTGGTAGGTTACATCATATGGGAGAATTCCAGAAGCTATAGATGCATCTGTCGCAATATAAAGTTACATGGGTGAACAAAGGTCAAAAGTAAGGAAGAGTTTACACAAAAGAGTTGGCCTACTCACCAGGTGAACCCGCTTTCTCTTTGATCTGCTTGAGCTAGGTAATACATATGCATTCAGAGATATGAGCTGGTTGAACTCTTGAAGCAGCACATGTAGACCCTTAGTCACCAAGTCCAGTTGATGATGATAATATTCCTGCCATAATGTACTTAAAGACATTAGATTGTAGTGCACAATTTACATCTAGTGATACATGACATAGAATATTATAACCATAGATAAAGAATTTCCTATAACACTGACATGTACATATTTACTACTGACCGGATGTGCATCTTTTTGTTCACTATGACTGCCACATTCATTCAGTTCTTTATGGTATGTACATCTAAGTGAAGGACCACGTACTTGTAGATCTGATAAAGATGGGTAATCTGTCATACGACGACAATACCAAGCTAGTAACTCGAGAAGCTTCTCCTGTCAATACATAACTACATATTTGTTTGGTGAAGGAATCAAACTCTGCATTATAAATTCTTCTCAACTTCATTGGGTGACACTCAGTTGACATTTCAGAAGGCACCCTTTCTGTTTTATACATAACTACATATTTGATATCTCTCTTATCAATATGAAATTTCCCTTGTTTGGTGGCCATTTGAAATTGCAAAGAAAATGTTGCAAAGTACCCCCTCTGTATCAAAATATAATACATTTTAACACTAAGGGAGTATTTCCTAATGAATATTGATAATCAATTCTAATAGACTGAGAAACATTTCTAATTTAACTACAAGAGTAATTACATTAGCAATATAAATTTGTCCTTGCCTCGAAAAATAAAATATTGGCGATGATAGCAAGGCAATATAAGCTTCACCCTGAACTTCTGAGTATAAGCATTTGCACATAGTTATAACGCATGAGTAAATATTGATGCATCAATCCCCGGACTCGCTTTTGAGTATGTATCGTGGGGAGGAGTGTTAACTATGATTTAGATGTTTGCTTTGCTTATAATGCTTCTTGCAATTTAGCAGAAATAACTGGCCATGCTTACCAAAATTATAAAGTCATAGTTTCGCTCAAAGTTTATTCTATTCAATTGCAACTATGTTATCAAGCAATAGTCTTCAGCTCTATATACTGACTGCATTTCTGAAAAAAAACTTTATCTCACTGATTGCATTTGTTAAAATGTTCAGGTATTACATTTCAATTCCTTTCTTTTTTGAGACATTACATTTCAATTCCTTTCTTTTTTAGACAGATTCGTCTTTTGGATTAGTACAACTGCCAGCTTACCATTTAGATCATGCAGTGCTTTTCTTTATGTTGCCAGACAACATAAGTTTTTGGAGTGTTAATAGCTAAATGCTTGTGCTTTTGCTGATTATTCCTTTTGCCTAATCACTTATACACCAGTAATGTGATTATGAGCACCAATGAAGCCAAAGAAAATAATCCTAGATTCCTTTCTGTATCACAAAATGATTTATTGTTTGATGCGATTTGGAAACTATAGCATTTCAGAAATGTTAGAAGGGATAGAGAGAGATTGGTGGAATAGTTGTTGTATTGGAGCCTCGTGGGCATATATATAGGAGTACAATGATCTACCTGGAGTACAAGACAAGCGAGAACAAATCCCAGTCTATCTCGTCTTTCCTAACAATCAATATACTGAACATCCCCCCATAGTCACAACGGTAGCGACGCAGACGGTGACACTGGAGAGGAATCCGAAGGCAAGCCGACGGACACCCCCCCAGTGTTGCAACAGTCGATGCATCACAGAAATCGAGGAAGCAAGGCGGTACCCTTTGTGTCGAAGTAGCCAAGAGCGTAGGTTGGTGTAGCCGTGGTCGAGGTAGCCGTGCGAAGAACTCCGTGGTCGATGTCGAGTCGGGGTAGCCAGTGTCGAGAATGTTTCCTTGGAGCCGCGGGCGCAAGGAGGCAGCGAGTTAGTCATGGGCGCAGTGGTGTCGAAGTAGTGTGCGCCAGATAGGACAGTGTTGACGAGGCGTCACACCGTGTTTGCCAAACCAGGGACAGATCATAGACGAAGGCACGTGTCGGTGTTGCTAGCACCCAGCATGCGTAGACGGATAAAGACGAAGTTGACAAAGTGTCGCACCAGGCTTGCTAGGCCCGGGGACACGTCGTGGACAAAGGCACACATCGGTGTTGCCAACATCGGGCATGCATAGACGAGGGACCTACATGAGCTGTACGCCATGTACGAGAAGTCGGAGGGGCCGCCAGCCGAGAAGAAATCGACGATGATTACGACGTCCATTGATAATCCCCAAGTGCAGGGAATTATCGTAGCAATTTCCAAAGGTGGAAGTGATAAGTATGGAGTGTCGAACCCACAAGGAGCTAAAGGTAAGATCAATATTCTCTCAAGCCCTATTTGCCACTGATACGACTCTCGTACACCGAACGTTTGCTTCCAACTAGAAACGAGAAATAAAACTACGTTGTGGGTATGAAGAGGATGATACCGGAGAGCTAAAATATAGAAGTAGGTGATGTTATCATAAAGTTAGAATATATTACTAAATATTATAAATAGCGAGTGTGGAATAATGATGGATCGGTGTGCGGAATTATCCTAGGCAATTGTTAACAAGACCGGTAGTCGTCATTGCAATTTCATATGAGGGAGAGGCATAAGCTAACATACTTTCTCTTCTTGGATCATTTGCACTTATGATTGGAACTCTAGAAAGCATCCGCAACTACTAAAGATCATTAAGGTAAAACCCAACCATAGCATTGAAGTACCAAGTCCCCTTTATCCCATACGCCACAACCCCCTTACTCGGGTTTATGCTTCTGTCACTCAAGCAACCCACTATAAGAGAATCATGAACGTATTGCAATAGCCTACAGCGGGAATCCCTCATGCTTGCACGACACGGAGGGCACAATAGGACAGGACCAAAATAAAACATACAACTCGTACCAATCTAGAACATCAATCAACCCAAAGACAAAAGATATCTACTCAAAACATCATAGGATGGAAACACATCATTGCATCATAATATGTGGCATAAAGCACCATGTTCAAGTAGGGATTACAGCGGGGTGCGGGAGAGTGGACCGCATAAAATAGATGAGGATGGTGGTGATGATGGTGATGTTGATGAAGACGATCACCGCGGCAATGATTCCCCTCCTGATGGCACTCCGGCGCCACCGAGAAAGAGGAGGAGAGGTCCTCCCCCTTATGCTTCCTCCTCCATGGCCTCCTCCCTGGATGGGGAGAGGTTCTCCCTCTGGTCCTTGGCCTTCATGGCGATGATGGCCCCTCCGGGATCCTCCTCCATGGCCTCCGGTGATGATGGCCCCCTCCGGCAGGGTGCCAGAGAGGGCATAGATTGATTCCTCGTGGCTACAAAGGCTTGCGGTGGCGGAACTTTTGATCTAGGTCATTTCCCGAAGGTTTCTGTATTTATGGGAGAGGTTGGCATTGATTTCATGTCAGGGGGGGTCTCCGGGCTGCCCACGAGGCAGGGGACGCGCCACCCACCCTCGTGGGCAGCCCGGGACTCTTTTGGCCCAATTATTGCACCCCAGGGGCTTCTTTTGGTCCATAAGGATTCATCAAAAATTGGCACGTCAATTGGACTCCATTTGGTATTCCTTTTCTGTAAAACTAAAAAAACAAGGAGAAAACAGAAACTGGCACTGGGCTCTAGGTCAATAGGTTAGTCCCAAAAAAATCATATAAATAGCATATAAATGCATATAAAACATCCTAGATGGATAATATAATAGCACGAATACTTCATAAATTATAGATACGTTGGAGACGTATCAGCATCCCCAAGCTTAATTCCTGCTCGTCCTCGAGTAGGTAAATGATAAAAGAAATAATTTATGAAATGTGAATTCTAGTAGGTGCACAAGTTTGATCAATGTTAATTTCAATCGCCTTTTCTAGCATCATTATATGTCATAACAGTAGCTCATCTCATCAAACTTTTCATGATCAAGTAACAAGCTATTCACATGTTAAAGTATAGATCATAAACTTTCTTGAAAATTAACAAACAGTGCTCTTAGTCATCAAATAATTGCAATTCATCTTATTTTCAGGAAGGTTCTGTGTAAGAGCTTTGATTTAGAAAATCCCACATACTCAACTATCGTATAGTCTTTCACAATTGCTAACACTCATGTGATATTTATGGGTTCAAAGTTTTAATCGGACACAGAGAAAGATAGGGCCTTATAGTTTTGCCTCCCAACCTTTCAAGGGTAAAGTCAACAATAATACTTTATGAAAACCTATATCCAAGTGGATATATGTATCCGGATTGCTCCAACACAAAGTGCTTGCCAAAGGAAAAAGTGTAAAAAGGAAAGGTGATGATCACCATGACTCTTGTATAAGGGTAGAAGATAAAAGTAAAAGATAGGCCCTTCATAGAGGGAAGCAGAGGTTGTCATGCGACTTTAAGGTTGGATGCACAAAATCTTAATGCAAAAGAACGTCAATTTATATTGCCTCTTGTGATAGAGACCTTTATTATGTAGTCCGTCGCTTTTATTTCTTCCCTATCACAAGTTCGTATAAAGCTTATTTTCTTCGCACTAATAGATGATACATATTTAGAGTGCAATTTTTATTGCATGCACCAATGACAACTTACTTGAAGGATCTTACTCAATCCATAGGTAGGTATGGTGGACTCTCATGGCAAAACAAGTAAGAGATGTTTGAAAGCACAAGTAGTATTTCTACTTGGTGCAAAGAATTTGTTAGCATGAGAGGTAAAGGCAAGCTCAACATCTTGGATGATCCAAGACAATATACTTTATTCCGTATATAAGAAAACATAACCCATTACGTTGTCTTCCTTGTCCAACATCAACCTTTTAGCATGTCATATTTTAATGAGTTCTCACAATTACAATAGATGTCCAAGATAGTATGTTTATATGTGAAATCTCTCTTCCTTCAATATTCTTTCATGAATTGTTCAAGTGACCAATTCTGCGTTTGCTAACTTTCAATAAGTTTACTACCTATACTTATTACGTGTGAAGTCATTACTCCCCATGGTATAAGCATATGAAACATATATTAATTCAGATTTATAATATTCATTTCATTCAACCATTTACTCATAGGATATACGTGAAGAATGTGAGAAAATGACAAACTACTCCAAAAGATATAAGTGAAGAACACTAAGTAGTAAAATAATTAACTAGCCATGGGAGGATTCTCCTTTTATTCAAGATTTCAGATCCAATGATTTTATTCAAACAGCAAGTGAAATTTAAAATACTCTCCAAGCAAAACACATATCATGTGACGAATAAAAATATAGCTCCAAGTAAAGTAAACCGATAGTTTTGAAGACGAAAGAGGGGATGCCTTCCGGGGCATCCCCAAGCTTAGGCGCTTGAGTCTTCCTTGAATATTACCTTGGGGTGCCTCGGACATCCCCAAGCTTAGGGTCTTTCCACTCCTTATTCTCCTTATATCAATATCTCACCCAAAGCTTGAAAACTTCAATCACACAAAACTTAACGGAACTTCGTGAGATAGGTTGGTATGATAAAGAGCAAACCATTCACTTTAGTACTGTCAAAGACAACGTTCATAATTGTTCTCACACAATTCCTACTGTACCATACCATTTCTACAATTTATATTGAGAAATATAAGCAATAGAAACTAGAAAACAAGCAAACTATGCAATGGAAACAGAATTTGTCAAAAACAAAACAGTCTGTAATGATCTGATCAGCAACCATACTTGTGCTACTCAAACAATTATGAAATAAGTTGGTGGTCGTGAGGAATTTGTCTATTAATCATCTGCAAAAAGAATCAACATACAAGCACTCTCCAGTAAAAAAATGGCATATATCCTCGTGAGCGCAAAGTTTCTGTTTTTTACAACAGGTAGCGGAGCGTCGGCTAGGTTAGTTGCATGGTGGCGGTGCTCAAAGTAAGCGAAGAATCCGACAACATGACCAAGACTGGCGTGGACGATGGCGTTCCTGCCCCAAGGGAGGCGGCGTGGCGCTGATGTCTACTACACAACCTTCTTCTTGTAGACTCGTGTTGGGCCTCCAAGCGCAGAGTTTTGTAGGACATTGGGAATTTTCCCTCAAGTGGATGACCTAAGGTTTATCAATCCGTGGGAGGTGTATGATGAATATGTTCCCTCACAAACAACCCTACAACCAAATAACAAAGAGTCTCTTGTGCCCCCAACACACCCAATACAATGGTAAATTGTATAGGTGCACTAGTTCAGCGAAGAGATGGTGATACAATTGTAATATGGATAGTAGATATAGGTTTTTGTAATATGAAAATATAAAAACAACAAGGTAACTAGTAACAAAATTTAGCAAAAACGGTATTGCAATGCTTGAAAACAAGGCCTAAGGTTCATACTGTCACTAGTGCAAGTTCTCTCAACAATGATAACATAATTAAATCATATGGCAATCACTCAACGTGTGACAAAAGTCATTCCAAAGTTCCTATCGCGGAGAACATAAGATGAAATTGCTTGTAGGGTACGAAACCACCTCAAAGTTATTCTTTTCGATCAATCTATTGAGCTATTCCTATAAGTGTCACAAATAGCCTGAGAGTTCGTAGTAAAATAACACCATATGATACACATCAATCAACCATAATGTCACCTAGATACTCCAATGTCACCACAAGTATCCGTGGGCCAATTATACGATATGCATCAAACAACTTCAGATTCATAATATTTAATCCAACATATATAAAGAACCTCAAAGAGTGCCCCAAGATTTCTACCGGAGAAACAAGGACGAAAACATGCATCAACCCCCATGCATAGATTACCCCAATGTCACCTCAGGAATCTGTGAGTTGAGTTCCAAAACATACATAAAGTGAATCAATAGAACACCCCATTGTCACAGGTATCCCACGCAAGACATACATCAAGTGTTCTCAAATCCATAATATTATTCAATCCGATAATAATGAAGCCTCAAAGGTAAAACTCAATTCATCACAAGAAGGTAGAGGGGGAAAACACCATATGATCCAACTATAGTAACAAAGCTCGCGGTACATCAATATCGTGCCATATCAAGAACACGAGAGAGAGAGAGAGAGAGAGAGAGAGAGAGAGAGAGATCAAACACATAGCTACTTGTACATACCCTCAGCACCAAGGGTGAACTAATGCCCTCTCATCATGGAGACCGCCAGATGATGAAGATGGCCACCGGTGATGGTTTCCCCCTCCGACAGGCTGCCGGAACGGGCTCCCAATTGTTTTTTCATGGCTACAGAGGCTTGCGGCGGTGGAACTCCTGATCTAGGTTTCTTTCTGTTTTTTTTGTGATTTATAGAATTTTTGGCGCCGCTATCACGTCAGGGGGCTTCCCGAGGGACCCACAAGGTAGGGGGGCGCGCCTTCCACTCTTGTGGTTGCCTCGGGACTCTTCTGGCCCATCTCCGATACCCCGTGGGTCTCTTCCGGTCCATAAAAAATCACTGTAAATTTTTAGCTCGTTTGGACTCCGTTTGATATTCCTTTTCTGTAAAACTCAAAAATAAGAAAAAAAACAGAAACTGGCACTGGCTCTGGGTTAATAAGTTAGTCCCTAAAATAATATAAAATAGCATATTAGTGCATATAAAACATCCAAAACAAATAATATAATAGTATGGAACAATAAAAAATTGTGGATACGTTGGAGACGTAACAGGCGCATACCACGAGAGGTCGATGCACGGGGACGGCTGTGGACCGTGGGCCGCGGAGCTACGGCCTGAAGGGGCGACACAGCAGCGGCGGGCAGGTCGGGGCAACGCCAAAAGATCTCGAGGAGGTCGCGGGGACCGGACCGCGGCTCTACATCCATAAGGGGCGGTGCAGCGGCTGAGCGGGGGCCGGTGCAACCGAAGGGATGACCTCGGGGCGGCGGCGGGGACCGCGTATTGTGGCACTACGGCCCGAAGGGGCGACACAGCGGCGACACGTGAGTCGATGCATCTGTGAGGAGAACCACGGGGCGGCGGTGCTGCGGCCCTACGTGGTGACACAGCAACAACCCGGTGCTCGATCGATGGAGAGGCGCGCTGAACTTAGGGACAATCTTCACGGGACCTGCGGAGGTGCGCGCAACCGATGGGCCAGGTCGGATGCGCGGCGTAGATGAAGGCGAGGTTGAAGGAGGATCCCGATCCAATCAAGGTGACGATGGTCGACGCAGAATGACGCGAGCGACGGATGCACAGACGGCGGCCGTTCCGAGCTGCCGTGTGTCGCACGAGGCTGTTGTGTCGGAGAAGAGGCCGCGTAGTCGTGCCGATGTCGGAGTAGAGGAGTGCGGGGGTCGACGGCATCGGTGGGCGATGCAAACCGATCGTAGATTTGAAGACCAAAAAGAAAACATCGATCAAGATGACCGACGGGAGAGAAAAAACCCAGGAGCAAAGGCTCTGAAAAAGGACTCTCTAGGGAAGCCGGTCAACACGACCGGCGAACGAACCCTAGGTACGGGCTGCACGGCCCCCGGCGGCGGTCATGGAGACCGACCGCCCCAGAGGCGGCGTGGAGCGGAAGCGGTGGGCGGCGGCTAGGGTTGGATCGGTTAGGCTGATACCATGTCAGAAGGGATAGAGAGAGATTGGTGGAATAGTTGTTGTATTGCTTCAGCCTCATGGACATATATAAAAGAGTATAAGACAAGCGAGAACAAATCCTTGTCTATCTCGTCTTTTCTAATAATCAATATACTCAACAAGAAAAATGTTTTACTGTCTCTACCATCGCTGGGATCTTATAAATGACCTTATTAACTAACTGCCTACTTTGTCTCGGATGCCACAGCAACTACAAGTCTTGGAAAGGATGGATAGATCAAATGGGGAGGTCCGAAGGTGTAGCTCAAGTGTATCTTTATTTGCGTCTCATAATTGTCCAGGAACTTTGATTTTTTTTAATATCTATATCTGGTTATAAACCGAGTGAAGTGCACTGTAGGTCCTCAAACTATTTCAGGGATGTCAGTAGGTCCTTGAACTATGAAAAATCGTCATCCAGTTCCTTGAAGTGCAGTAAGTGTGTCATTCAGGTCCAAAATCTGCCAAACCCCAACTGACTGGCCAGCTGGCGCCATTGACCGTGACAAATTTTTTTCCGTTGGGATTTTTTTCTTTCGATCTTACTGTTCACGGTGCACTGTTCATCACGTATGTGTCGCGGTCAGCGGCGCAAGCTGCCAGTCAGATGGGTTTAGGCAGATTTTGGGCCTAAATGACACACTTAGTGCACTTCGAGGACCTGGATGATGATTTTCATAGTTCGAGGACCTATGTGACACCCCTGAAATTGTTCGAGGACCTACAATGCACTTCACTCTTATAAACCCATAGTGATGTACAAGTTTAACCAAATTTATGAAGTGTATATGTACTTTGTTACAAATATGAACTCTTGGTGATGCTGGGAATGTTTGGGAAGGCTACAAATAGACCTTGTTGATATCATGGGGCTATCTTGATTTTTTTTATCATTGTTATATTGAGCAATACTGATTTCAGCCATCTTCTATATCTAAATAAGGACACCTTACTAGATGATTTTCCTGCCTTCTCATGAAGCCACATCACCTAATTGTTATAGCCGTTGATTTAGTAAAGCTAAAGAGACTGTAGCCGTCTGATCAAAGGTTGAGAAAATTACTAAGAGCTGCCACCGATAAGTGAAGATGCCATTTCGTTCTTTTGACCATGCGACGGGCTTTTCCTTATGACGCGTACGACTGAGTCGGGAAAAATGTGGTGCCAGCTGCGTTTTTCACGATGCCTTCCCAGCCCAGATACACACATTTATTATCTTCCTAATTAACTCCCCACCAATTGATTTTCCATCAATCTCCCCATCTTCTACACCGGTTCCTTTTCTTCTTCTCCATCGAATAAATGGAGGAGTAAGATGGAGTTGTTCTCCCCACAAGTACCGCTTCTTCCTGAGAGGACTCATCACGTATTCAGGTTTAGCCCTTGAAGATTAGTTGGATACTACTAACAAATTTGAAGCCCTGATGCTCATAGCCCGTGACCTGTTGGTACAGGTCTCGAAGAGGAGGTGGGGCTGGAAGCTTCTAGAACCAGCAGGCTATCGGTGGGAGATGCTGCCTCCGTCGTGCAGCCGTTGTCCTCGCGTTCGCCATCACATAACCAGGTCCATCAGGTATGCCACTGCCCATGCCTCACCCACCCTACCGCGGCATCTGTCGTCGGCTGGATCTGGGCTCTTATCACGGCGTCTATGCATCTAGGTGAAGTGAACCGGCGGGATGCGAAGTGGATGGTGGGGTTCGTGGCCTCATGGGGATACCGGCGTCGTTTTTGGCCACCTCCGCGCTCGCCGACCCCGTCGACCTATGAGAATGGTTCAGCAGCCTCCTCATCGCCACTGTTACAATCTCCGCTTATGTGCTTACATCACGTCCCCTCTTTGTACTGGGATCTCACCGTAGCCTCTCAGTCCTCATCGTGCCTACAGGTTCGGTTCTTATAAATCTAGAAAACTGAAAATTATTTTCTTGATTGGTTCGTAGAACTGTGTCTGAGAGGCTGAAGCTTCCTACGATCTGGCTAGCTCTTATTACATCTAAATATGGAGGAAAACAGGGCAATGATATGGCTATAAAACTTTTCCTGTAAACTGAATATGCGTACAAATTTTGGTAAAATCAATATATATAGGAGAAAGCACTGTGTTAAATGTCAAGTAAACTCAAGGTTTTGGTTACCAGTCGAAATTTCAAGATTTCCCATGGTTACCGCGTATTTCCGTGCCCCTCGGTAAATCGCCATACCGAGCAAAAAATACCAGTTTTTTAAAATTTTTGAATTTAAACACTCGATTTACAGTAAAGTACGTAGGATATAATTAATGCCATTAGAGTTGGTTCTGGCATGTTCGTAGCAACCTAGTTCCTGTTTTGAGAGGTCTCTGGTTCGAATATTCGTTCATTCACTTATTTGAATTCAAAATTCAACTATAAAATTCGCTCGAAATATTCTCGGTATTTCTCGATATTTGTCGGTAACCGTGGTAACCACATTTACCCGTCCCCCTCGGTAAAATTGCCTCATTCGGTAACCAAAACCTTGAGTAAACTGGTAAGAACAAGAGAAACATGCTTTAGCATCTCATTATTTGGACCAATACATTATTTTTAGTCATCTAACAAGTTACTAAGTTGTTTTCCCCGCAAAAAAAAGTTACTAAGTTGTTCAAAATCGGTTCCAAAACTGAACATATTGTGTGGTGTTGAATTGGAATTATATGCATGCCATATTTTTCTACTGATTACTCTTTCAATCATTAGGCGGAGGTAGGAAGGGTCATATCTGCGCCCTCGAAGCCACCAGCAACCTGTTTCAATCCCCTCTCTATACAAGGTTCTCCCTGATTCCTCCATTTTCCAATATTCATGAACCATGTTGTTTCTTTGGTTTTAGATTACTGCCGTGCACTTGACCCACTGATCGTTTTTGCCTTGCTTTCCTTGAGTATGTTCAGAGGGTCAATGTTCATATTATGAATCCCATCTCCAGCCTATATACGAGAACCTATCTTCAGGCATCTCAAAGCAACAACGTATTGTCCCTTCTAGGTTCTAGCCACAGAATTATTGAGAGGTTTGTTTTCAACCTTTAATTCAAAGTTGCAATTCTGTTTTAATAAATACCTCAACTATTTCTAATGAACACTACTTTATAGTCCAACTATCCTTAGGCAAGGGATCTCACAAGATAATACAACACCAGTTAGTGTAGCTGCTTCCAATGATAGAGAAAAAATTGAAACAAGGTACTGCTCATAGATATGTATATTTATTTAATTCCTCGACCAATGTTTTAACACAAAATTTTCTTTCACAGAAACTTCGGTACAGAAGGAAAAAACCTGACTTTACTGAAGATGCTAGCAGCAAATTCCGACGGTTTAATAAACTTCCCCTACAGTGTTTTAAAAGGGAAGACCACTGTCAGCTATTGCTGTAAGACATGTACCACAATTTTTCTTTCTTTTTGCAGCACTACAAACCACACGAACGCGACACAGTTCAGGACAGGCATATTAATACCTCAAGGAAAATAATATCTATCAAGGTATTATCCATTACATAAATCTAATAATCTAACAATGCTACAAATTTTACAGCATGTAGGGCAACATCAAGCTTTGCTACAATGAAGATGCATGCTTCAGTTCCCAACACGCCATGTATAGTATCAATAATCACTACCTTTGATTGTCGCCTATTATAAGCGAGAAAGATTCTCATACTTCCAGATGTTTTTCAGCTGTACAAGACTACAAATATATCATCATGTTGGAGTACATGTATCTGCGCCAATTATTGATATCTGATATAATATGTGCATTTTATGCAAACCTCCACTGTGAGGCATGTGTTGGCCTATTGCCCTTACATCAATGTAGATTGCTAGCTCTAAAAAATGTGCAAGTCAACTGTACGGTTTTGTTGTGATTTGAGTAATATAAGAGTTTACCCGCCAAAAAAGAAAAAAGAACTATATGGTTTTGTTTTTTCAATTTGGATCCTGACTTTTCTCAAAAAAAAAAAAGAAAATCCCGCAGCAACGGCGGAGCATCATCTAGTATAATTAAAAGCCTGCCGAACTCAGGTTTTCTTTCAGGTAAAGCACACAATAAAGAAAATGACCTAGGTAAAAAATAATTTTACCTCGTGACTGATTGAAATACGGCGCGGCAAAGCAGGCGACAACCTATAGTCTAACTCTAAGGCCAACTCCATCGCGCGACCCTATCCTATCCGGCCCCGTCCGTTTGGGGTAAAACGGACAAAAGAGGCGGCACAGCGCGCGGCCTCAAACGGACAAATGTCCGGATGCCGTCCGTTTTCGACCCATCCCCGGCCCAAACACGTGCGCGGACGGCCGCGACGCACGCCCTTGTCCCTCCATGGCCTGCCTGTCAGGGACGCTAGCAGTCCCTCCGCTCCCAACGCTTCACCCTCTCTACCCGCCCCGCCCCGCCGCCGGCGCCGCCCCTATTCTTCGGCCGCCTCCTCACCGTGCAGCCCCCCGCCGTCCATACCAAACTACGTCTCGATATGGCCGCCACCACGCTCGTGCTTTCGCCGTAGTTTTGGTCTTCTATCGGGGGAGGTTTGGCCATCGCCGTCCTTGCCGGTGGTGGAGGGGACACGACTGCCGACGACGGACCAAGGCGGATTCCGACGAGAGCTCCAGAGCGGCCATTAGCCGGCCGGCAACCACCCCTGCTGCGTCGAGGTGATCATCGCGGCCTCTTCGCCACAAGGACCGGAAGGTGTTCGACCTTTTGCCATCAAAGGTATGGACAGTGGAGACAAGTTTTTCTTTCATCACTTTCTTTGTTCGTCGGACGATTCCTCGTCGGATGATGAAGATCTTGTGGTGGCTGCACTGGTCGTTCACGACCATATTCAACGGCAGCTTCCTCGGTACAGGGGGTCACTCCCTGGCCGTGCTCCCAACCTGAACCACAACAGGGAGCGAGGCCACGCCCTGCTTTATGCCGATTACTTTGCCAACACCCCACTCTTCAAGCAGGATAAATTTCGTCGCCGTTTTCGTATGGCAAGTCATGTGTTCAATCGCATCCGAGAGGGAGTGGTTGCTCATGACCCATACTTCGAGTGTAAGACGGATGCCCTTGGCAAGCTTGGATTCTCCTCTTACCAGAAATGCACCGCGGCCATCCGCATGCTTGCATATGGTATTCCAGGCGATCTGATGGACGAGTATGTGCATATGAGTGAGACAACATGTCTGATTGTTGGCGACCAACGCAGCTAGAGGCTTTCCATGCATGCTTGGCAGCATAGATTGTATGCATTGGGAGTGGAAGAACTGTCCATTTGCTTGGCAGGGCCAGTACAAGGGGCATGTTAACGGGTGCACTGTCATATTAGAAGCGGTGGCATCGCAAGATCTTTGGATATGGCATTCTTTTTTGGCATGGCAGGTTCTCACAATGATATCAACGTGCTGCAGCGCTCTCCAGTCTTCGCAAGGCTTGCAGAAGGCCACTCCCCACCTGTCAACTTTGAGATCAACGGCCACCAGTACAACAAGGGATACTATTTAGTAGATGGTATATATCCTCAATGGTCAACTTTTGTGAAGACAATCTCGAAACCCCAAGGTGAGAAGAGAAAGAGATTTGCCCAAATGCAAGAGTGTTAGAAAGGATGTGGAACGTGCTTTTGGTGCGCTTCAATCCCGGTGGGGTATCGTTCGAAACCCTGCACTGCATGGGATGAAAGGAAGCTTTGGGAGGTGATGACTGCTTGTGTGATTATGCACAACATGATCGTCGAGGACGAGCGTGATGAGAGTATCTTCGACCAAGGAATTGATTATCAAGGTGAAAATATTGAGCCCCTGCACCAAGACCCAGCCACATTTGAACAGTTTGTCCAATTCCACCGTGAGATGCGTGATTGGCACACTCATTTGAATCTTCAAAATGACTTAGTTGAGCACGTCTGGGATCACATTGGCAACCAAATAGATGTATTGGTCCAATTTATGTTCAGTCAAGACAATTTCGATTTGGTTGTAAAACTATTTTATTAAAGACAATTTCAATTGGGTTGTAAAACTATTTTAATTTTCAGACAAATATTTGGGTTGGAAACTAGTTTTGATGCAAATTTGGGCATTTTTGGCCCTGACGAACAGGATGGGGCAAATGGATGCGGCCGCGCGCTGGACGCACGACCACCGCATCCCAGGACAGGCCCGGACACGACCCCAAATCCCTACCCAAACGGACAGAAACCGGACAAAACGGACGTCCGTTTGGGGTCGCGCGGTGGAGTTGGCCTAACGCTACTTGTTTCCTGTGTCTCCTTAATAAAGACGAAACCGTACACAACTTGCTTATTTTTCAGATATGGAAGAAGTATAATTTGGATAATTTTGGTGGGCGTTGATTGGGACAACCAACCGTATCAAACCCGACTTTATAGCCGCCGATGCAGCTCTCCTTGAATCACGACACCTTTTCCTGAAAAAAGAACGAGTCCACGACACCTTGCATTGGAGACCCATCTCCTGCGTACGCGATGTCGCCGGCGCGGCGACCCCGCCTCACGTCCCGTCCTAACTCCTCCGTCGCAGCGGCGGATCCAAGCAGCAGAGGTGTCCGGCGCGTGCCCTCCAAGCGACCTTGCCGGGCCGACTCCTCCCATGGCGGCTCCGAGGACGGCACGCCACTCTCGGACGAGATCCTCGTCGGCATCTTCGCCGGCCTCCCCGAGATCGCCGACCTTGTGCGCTGCGCTGCCACCTGCGTCGCTGGTGCCGCCTCGTGTCCGGCGAGGCCGCATTCATCTGCCGCACCACGCCGCGGCCGTGGCCCGGGAGGTTCGTCCGCCGCCTCGCCCTCGGATTTTCCCACCAGGGCACCGCAGAGCTGCGGTTCGCGCCAACGGCTTCCGCCGCTCGGCTTGTCGGCCTCCTGCGAAATCCCTCGCTGAACGCGCTTGTGGACGACCGGATTACGGGACGTTCCACAGCCCCCGCCTCGTCGCCTCCCGCAACGGCCTCATCGTCGCCGACCTCCGGCGCGGGAGACGCGAGCGGGCCAAGAAGCTCTGCGTCTGCAACCCCATGACCGGCGAGGTGAACATCCTCCCGCCCCTCAGCGGCGAGGACGGGCTCGGGCGCTACGCCTGCACGGTGCTCACCGCCGACGACCACGACCAAACCAGCGAGAGCGACCCGCGGCCGCCTGCCTCCTACCGCGTCATCCTCTTCTACAACACGTGCCGCAGCAACACCGTATTCAGGAGCTACTCGTCGGAGGACGGCGTCTGGAGCCCGGAAGCCATAATGAGCGAGAGGCTGGGGAAGAAGCAGATGGGGATGGGGGTGACGCGCACCGCCGTGGTGGTTGAAGGCGGCAAGGTGGCGTGCTGGTTTGCCAAGAACGCGGTGCTCGCGCTTTCGCTGGACACGTTGCATGCGGTGGTGCTGAGCCGCGCCTTCCTCGACGGCAACACCATACTGGGCGTGTCGCCGGAGCGGAGACTGTGTACTATCCAGCTGATATCCCAGGATTGGCCGAGGTGCGTGGCGCTACGGGCCTCAAGGTTGAACCGCAGCATTTATCAACGGCAGGAGGAGGATGAGGTTGAGTTGATCCAGGTGGAGCAGCACCTGCCGGCCGACGTGACCAAGGTGCAGCTGCGGTGGTTCTGCGAGAAGAGCGGCGCCGTCCTGTTCACGGCCGGGTACAGCGACGGGAGGAGCGAGGTCTACGCGCTGAGCCTCGATAAGCAGGAGGTGCAGAAGGTCGCGAGACACGACGCCGGCGGTGGCGGCGGTGATCCGTGGGAAAACTTGCACGGGTACGAGATGGAGCGGGCGGCGTACCTCGCCACACTCAATCGGCGTGGGATATCGTACGGTACGAGAGGATAGCTTGGATTAAGAATATGCTTAATTTGCTTGGAGTATGTTTCTTTTGTGTATGGCTGGTTTATGTGTGAGGGGAAACTCACCGCATGTGGTGGTGATCTCACTAGCTAGAGGTGCACGTGCTTAATTTGACATCCGTGCTATAGAAATAATCACTTGGTGCTTCTTCAACAGAAGTCGTTCATTAGTCTAAGCATTGAACATGGTAAACATGGCCTTTACATCCTCTCTAATGTTGCAAAAAACATGATCTTGAGTACGTCTATAATTGATCTGGTAACCACAAAGTGCTAAAAAACTCGCTCCGGCAAATTACTTATCTCATTTTCTATAATCAAAACAAGCTACTACTCAACTTTATATATAAAGCATAGACGTCAAATTGATACAAAATGGTGAGAAAATCCCCACATAAGCAGGTCAAAAAAGAAAAACAACCTTCGAGAGAAAGGCGAGAGCCCCACCAACTACTCAAAGCCAAGCTGAAAATATGAGTCGCCAGTTCGCCACGCCTAACAACATGTGACCTAGGCAACCGGACAGGGACAAGAACCGCGCCTCCTTGGAAAGCTACCCAACCCTAATGCACGGAACACACCAAGCTGCCACTGGAGAGGGCCGCTTGCCGTGTTAGGCTGGCGACAGTGGGGGTAACATAACCGGTAGCATGTACTTGGGACTAACAAACATGCTGATGTGACACACAATTAAAAAAGAGAGAGGGTTAGAGTAACACAGGTAGATATTGTATCATGTTAAATGCTATGCTACTCTGTGTCATACTAGTATCATATGCATGATACTAATATATGATACTTCCCACTATGAGTAGCCTTACTCCGGGCTGTGGAGCGCTGATCTTGCCACCGGATGGCAAGGACCGAAGACGGTGGCTACCAGGACATGTCTAAAAGTTAGGAGAATCCAGCAATGGTGGTTTAGGCATTAAAAACATCCACACATAGAGGATTTGTCTCCCATGAAAGAAACTACCAACACCCTCTGATGCACCTTTGGTACTTGGTTTTAGCTACGCCATCCCAATACAACTCTCCACCCACAAAACAAAAACCGCTTCCTTCCAAACATCATAAATAAGCAACTCCATAAACTAAAACAATTTTATTAAAAGAGGATTGGTAGAAAAGCATGTCTGTTGTGGACAGAGTGAAGTTGTAGATCATTTTTCTTCTTGTTTTGTAGCTAGGCTTATTTGGAGTCTAATATATTGTGTCTTTGGACTCAGCCACGGCCCTACTAGATTAAATGATTGTTTTGGAATTTGGCTTAATTTGTAGCAAAATGCGATTACGCAGAGCTATCTGGTTTCAGATCTCGTGACTTGTTGATGCAGAGACGGCTACCAGAATGCCCGCCTATATATACATGTCCATGGCGAGCTTGTGGCCACCGGCACGGCGCAGCACGCTGTGAGCCGCTTGTGAGCTGAGTTGCCTGCGCAGGGGCTACTGTTGATATCGCTGTACTGCTGCCTACGAAAATCTTCATAGTCTCTCTCAGTACTAGGGTATCTATTTTTTCCTTTTTCCTTTTTAAAATTAAAATAAAATATCGGAACACTCTGTTTGTCAGATGCGTGAAAACGTTTTCACTTCCCTCATGGATCTGTCTATCGGGCAAGGGCTTGCGGATGTCTAAAGTGTGTCTTGGGTCACGTGAAGCTCTGTACCACATTAATGGAAGTTTTGTTGCATCAATGCTCAGGGTATTGTTCTACTTCGTCGTGGAGAGCTCCTCAGGATAGTCTAGCTTTGAACCCTCATGGGTAAGCTGCGGGCCTCGAGATACACTATCGGCGGCAAATGCGGAAACAACGCTGGCAGTGGCGACTGGGTGGGTGGGGGTGCCGAGGGTGGCCAAGAGGCCGGAAGTTGGGTGGCGGCGGCGAGGGCGAAGAGGCTGAAGAGGTCGAACTCCATGGGGTGGGAAGGATGGCATGTGTGCCACCTACAGGCAGGTCAAGGGAAGACAAAGGGAGGACGCCGCATGTGTCCGCACAGGCACAAATTCAGCCTAAATTTGGGCTGAAATTGGCCAAAGCGGCCAGCAAAAACGGACATCCGTTTGCTTGCATCGCCGGGATGAACCGTGGTTTTGGTTCGCCCGAAAAGAAACAGACGCTGATGGATGAAGTTAGTTGGCCTATGGAAATTGAAGACTATGGACGATGGCCTAGATAGCCACACATAAACTTGAAGAAGATGCAGGGACGGAAACGTTTATACACCGTATATGGAAAAATAAATTGGCAATTCAACAAATATTCAAAAAAAATCTGAAAATATTTTTGAAATAAACTTGACCTTCTATTATACATGTGAGAAAAATTTCACAAAAATAAAATCACCCTTTGACTTCTTTTCAAAAAAGACAAATTTTCGGTCAAAATAGTGCGAATAGTACTATAATAGCAAATAATTTTTGTCTTTTTTGCCCTGAAGTCAATGTTGTTGTTTTTTGTGAAAATTTATATACTAGTGCAAAACAAAGTCAAGTTTAGTCTAAAAATACTTTTGAACTATTTGATTTTTGTCTAATTATTAAAAAATCCCCATATAGGGTGTACTAGCACACATGCCCGTGCGTTGCAGTGGGAGGATTTTCTTTTCGAAATGCCACCTAATAAACATGTTCAAGACCCCATAGGTCCACTTCCGTTCTTTGAAAGTGGAAGCATGAGCGAAACGGGGTGGATAGGGGATATATAGAAGATCGACAAGTAGAAAAATATTCCTTGTTTTACTATCTTTCCTAACAAAATGAGCTATTGATAAAATTGTACAGTATTCTAAAAAGTGTATAGCTACAAAGGAAATGACCATAGTAGAATGCATACATTATCTAGCCAACCATTTTATAATGATATGTTCACAAACTTTAGTTGTATTATTACTGGCTCATGTATCATTCTCTCCCATAGAAATCAGACAGCAAAAATATTCAGAACACAAATGACCAACATACTCTGAATCAGTTCTCATACATACACTCTATAATATAAATCCAGACCATATACTTTCAGCTTCTACGATAAAGAAATTGTAGCTAGGAATGTTGCGTTGGTCGGTTCGTTCATGAGAAAATGCAGCACAAGGCCTCCATCCTAAAAGCCGAGATCACCACCGTCATATTGTCATGGTCGCTGTCTAACCGGAAGAAGGAGCGCACGCGTAGCGACTACAAGTTGGTGGCTGCCATGTTATCTTCAGCAGATCGTTGGCTCATATGGTAAAACCCAAGAATCAGAACGGCAAGACTACGGAGGTCAGACCTCTCGAAGATTGAAGAAAGGATCGACAAAAGGCACAACCGACCAAGAGTACTAGGAGCCTGCCAGGACTTTGATTCTCGGGATGAATTGCAAGCCAACCGAGAATTCTAGAGGAGTTTAAGGGCTATAGATGGTTCGTGACATCGAGGGTGGCATGTGAGATGACATTCCAGATGTCGGGTTGGTCTCAAGGGCTAGCATGCCGTGATGATTCGACGGTCCTCCAACTAACGTAGGGAACCCTCCAGAAGAAAACTCGGTGTCTTGGAGGGCAAACTAAGGAATCTAAGGGTTTTGTCGATCCTAAAGGTGCTAACAAAGCGTGCAAGCTCCAGCGATCCATCTATGGACTGTTGCAAGCATCTTCGAGTTGGAATATATGCTTTGATGAGGTGATCAAAGCATATGGTTTTATACAGACTTTCGGTGAAGCCTGTATTTACAAGAAAGTGGGTGGGAGCTCTGTAGCATTTTTGATATTATATGAAGATGACATATTGTTGATTGGAAATGATATAGAATTTCTGGATAGCATAAAAGGATATTTGAATAGGAGTTTTTCAATGAAAGACCTCGGTGAAGCTACTTATATATTGGGCATCAAGATCTATAGAGATAGATCAAGACACTTAATAGGACTTTCACAAAGCACATACCTTGACAAAGTTTTGAAGAGGTTCAAAATGGATCAGTCAAATAAAGGGTTCTTGCCTGTATTACAAGGTGTGAAGTTGAGTCTGACTCAAATCCCGACCACAACAGAAGATAGAGAGAAAATGAAAGTCATTCCCTATGCCTCAGCCATAGGATCTATCATGTATGCTATGCTGTGTACTAGACCTGATGTGTGCCTTGCCATAAGTTTGGCAGGGAGGTACAAAAGTAATCCAAGAGTGGATCACTGGACAGCGGTCAAGAACATCCTGAAGTACCTGAAAAGGACCAAGGATATGTTTCTCGTTTATGGAGGTGACAAAGAGCTCGTCATAAATGGTTACGTCGATGCTAGCTTTGACACTGATCCGGATGACTCTAACTCACAAACCAGATATGTATTTGTATTGAATAGTGGAGCTGTCAGTTGATACAGTTCCAAGCAGCGTTGTGGCGGGATCTACGTGTGAAGCGGAGTACATAGCTGCTTCAGAAGGAGCAAATGAAGGAGTCTGGATGAAGGAGTTCATATCTGATCTAGGTGTAATACCTAGTGTATCCGGTCCAATGAAAATCTTTTGTGACAACACTGGAGCAATTGCCATGGGGAAGGAATCCATGTTTCACAAGAGAAGCAAACACATCAAGAGACGCTTCAACTCCATTCATGAACAAGTCAAGGATGGAGACATAGAAATTTGGAAGATACATACGGATCTGAGTGTGGTAGACCCGTTGACTAAGCCTCTTCCGCGAGCAAAACATGATCAACACCAAGACTACATGGGTGTTGGATTCATTACAATATAATCTAGATATTATTGACTCTAGTGCAAGTGGGAGACTGAAGGAAATATGCCCAAGAGGCAATAATAAAGTTGTTATTTTATATTTCCTTATTCATGATAACTTTTTATTATTCATGCTAGAATTGTATTGATCGAAAAACTTAATACATGTGTGAATACATAAAAAAACAACGTGTCTCTAGTGAGCATCTACTTGACTAGATCGTTGATCAAAGATGTTTAAGGTTTCCGTTGTCATTTGATAACGGGATCACATCATTGGGAGAATGATGTGATAGACAAGACTCATCCGTTAGCTTAGCATAATGATCGTTCAGTTTTATTGCTATTGCTTTCTTCATGTCAAATACATATTCCTTCGACTATGATATTATGCAACTCCAGGATACCCGAGGAATGCCTTGTGTGCTATCAACCGTCACAACGTAACTGGGTGATTATAAAGATGCTCTACAGGTATCTGCAAAGATGTTTGTTGAGTTGGCATAGATCGAGATTAGGATTTGTCACTCCGAGTATCGGAGAGGTATCTCTGGGCCCTCTCGGTAATACACATCATAAGCTTGCAAGCAAACAACTAAGGAGTCAGTCACGAGGTGATGTATTAAGGAACAAGTAAAGAGACTTGCCGGTAACAAGATTGAGCTAGGTATGAAGATACCGACGATCAAATCTTAGGCAAATAGCATACCGATGGACAAAGGGAATTACGTATGCTGTCATAACGATTCGACTTATAAAGATCTTCATAGAATATGTAGGTACCAATATGCGCATCTAGGTTCCGCTATTGGTTATTGACCGGAGAGGTATCTCGGTCATGTCTACATAGTTCTCGAACCCATAGTGTCCGCACGGTTAATGTTCGATGACGATATAGTATTATATGAGTTATGTGATTTGGTGACTGAATGTTGTTCGGAGTCCCGGATGAGATCACGGACATTACGAGGAGTCTAGAAATGGTCGAAAGGTAAAGATTGATATATAGGACGAGGGTATTCAGACACCGGAAGTGTTTCGGGGGGTACCGGGTACTTATCGGGTCACCGTAAGGGGTTCCGGGCACCCCCGGCAAAAGATATGGACCTAATAACTTACTAAAAATCCCTATGACTAACTGATGCTAGTTAAATAATCCTATTAACGGAGCTTAGACATGTTCGTTGTTTGAAGCTTTAGTGTCCTTGTGATCTATATTCTATGCAGAGGCTAGTGGAGAGGGCTGGATCTGCATAGTGCCGGTCCTGGGTGCTATAATTCAGTGGAACATATCGCAAAGCAAAAGAGACTGTATAAGTTAACCAAAGGTTCGCTTGATAAAGATCTTCGTTGGTATGCGAGAATTATTATGGGTGTCTAGATCCCGCTGATAATTATTGGACGGAAGGTGTTCCGAAGATGTTCTCACATTATCAAACATGTAGGATTACACACATAACGACTAGCAATATGTAGGAGAACTAGGAGATAATAAAGAATGAGAGAATGAGCGCCAAAAGTGTAAGTGAGTGTGTGTGTGTGTAACTACCACATATAATGAAGAACGATACATTGCCAGCAATTCTGGCAGCAATACGTTCTAGGAAGCACCACATATGAAATTACAGTAACTACCACATATAAGAATCTCATGAACATATCTGATGTAGTACATACTAGCACATAACCAAATAGAGTCACAGAAGCACATATAGATGGTCCATTGGGAGCAACAAATCATCGTCAACAAGCATACAAAAAAGCACAAGTTAGATAAGAAATTTATGATCGATAACATGACTTAAAGTGAAGATTAACAATATCAAGTCATCTTCTTAAAATACTACTCGTTATGTAACCGGTTGATCACACCAACAGCTGAGTGTTGCTGAGCTTCAATAAAACTCTGAATCCAGCCGTGGTAAACAAATAAGGAGCACTGGTAGAAAAAGAGGCTTCCGTCCAGCCCCATTAGTCGCGAAACTGTAGGAACCGCGACTAATGAAGTCTTTAGTCGCGGTTCGGCAGACGAACCGCGACCAAAGGCTTGGGCCAGGGCGCTCGGTGGCCAGCTGGTGCACGTGAGGGGCTTTAGTCGCGGTTGGCCAGGCCAACCGCGACTAAAGGTGCCCAAAGGCCTTTAGTCGCGGTTGGCCTGGCCAACCGCGACTAAAGCTCCTCCCCTATATATACCAGTTCAGCGCACTCACTTAGCCATTTGGTGCCACTTCTCTTCACAAGGGGGTGTAGGTTTGCTTTTGGTTCCTCTTATGCACACAAGGTGTTTGATGAAATGCCCAACAGAGTGAAACAAACATGATATGAAGTGTTGGAGCCACACTTGAGGTTCCTCCTCGATCGCGGTTAGCAACTTGAACCTTTCATGCATGTGTGTCATTGATAAAATATGCATGTGTGTTGTTCATTGTTTAATTTCTATTGTTTATAGCTAGTTACTTTAACAAATGCATGATGGTTAATTATATATTTTATATTATAATAATGCAGATGAATCGGCAATGGATGTACGGTAACCGACTCTCCCGCGAGTTCACTACGGGTTTGAAAGATTTCCTCGTAGTGGCTAATGCGAACAAGCAGAAGGGTTTTGTTATCTGTCCATGTGTTGACTGTAAGAATCAGAAGGGTTACTCTTCCTCAAGAGAAGTTCACCTGCACCTGCTTCGGCACGGTTTCATGCCAAGCTATAATTGTTGGACCAAGCATGTAGAAAGAGGGGTTATAATGGAAGAAGATGAAGAAGGGGATGATTTCATCGATGAAAGCTATCTTGCTCATTTCGGTGATACTTTCATGGAGGATGCTGAAGGTGAAGGGGAAGGTGAAGGGGCAGGTGAAGGGGAAGGTGAAGGGGAAGGTGAAGGTGAAGGTGAAGAAGAGGCACGTGATGAGACCGTTGATGATCTTGGTCGGACCATTGCTGATGCACGGAGACGCTGCGAAACTGAAAAGGAGAGGGAGAATTTGGATCGCATGTTAGAGGATCACAGAAAGTCGTTGTACCCTGGATGCGATGATGGTCTGAAAAAGCTGGGTTGCACACTGGATTTGCTGAAATGGAAGGCACAGGCAGGTGTAGCTGACTCGGCATTTGAAAACTTGCTGAAAATGTTGAAGAATATGTTTCCAAAGAATAACGAGTTGCCCGCCAGTACGTACGAATCAAAGAAGGTTGTCTGCCCTCTAGGTTTAGAGGTTCTGAAGATACATGCATGCATCAACGACTGCATCCTCTACCGCGGTGAATACGAGAATTTGAATGAATGCCCGGTATGCACTGCATTGCGTTATAAGATCAGAGGCGATGACCCTGGTGACGATGTTGAGGGCGGGAAACCCAGGAAGAGGGTTCCCGCCAAGGTGATGTGGTATGCTCCTATAATACCACGGTTGAAACGTCTGTTCAGGAACAAAGAGCATGCCAAGTTGTTGCGATGGCACAAAGAGGACCGTAAGTCGGACGGGGAGTTGAGACACACCGCAGATGGAACGCAATGGAGAAAGATCGACAGAGAGTTCAAAGATTTTGCAGCTGACGCAAGGAACATAAGATTTGGTCTAAGTACAGATGGCATGAATCCTTTTGGCGAGCAGAGCTCCAGCCATAGCACCTGGCCCGTGCCTCTATGCATCTACAACCTTCCTCCTTGGTTGTGCATGAAGCGGAAGTTCATTATGATGCCAGTGCTCATCCAAGGTCCGAAGCAACCCGGCAACGACATCGATGTGTACCTAAGGCCATTAGTTGATGAACTTTTACAGCTGTGGGGCAGACCTGGTGTCCGTGTGTGGGATGAGCACAAAAAAGAGGAATTTAACCTACGAGCGTTGCTTTTCGTAACCATCAACGATTGGCCTGCTCTTAGTAACCTTTCAGGACTGTCAAATAAGGGATACAATGCATGCACGCACTGCTTACATGAGACTGAAAGTGTACATTTGCCAAATTGTAAGAAGAACGTGTACCTTGGGCATCATCGATTTCTTCCGAAAATTCATCCAGTAAGAAAGAAAGGCAAGCATTACAACGGCAAGGCAGATCACCGGCCGAAGCCTGCGGAACGCACTGGTGCTGAGGTATTTGATATGGTCAAGGATTTGAAAGTCATCTTTGGAAAGGGTCCTGGCGGACAATCAGTTCCGAAGGGAGCTGACGGGCACGCAGCCATGTGGAAGAAGAAATCTATATTCTGGGAGCTAGAATATTGGAAAGTCCTAGAAGTCCGCTCTGCAATCGACGTGATGCACGTTACGAAGAATATTTGCGTGAACCTCCTAAGCTTCTTGGGCGTTTATGGGAAGACAAATGATACAAAGGAAGCACGGCAGGACCAGCAACGTTTGAAAGACCCTGATGACCGGCATCCGGAATGGTTTCAAGGTCGTGCCAGCTACGCTCTGACCAAAGAAGAGAAGGTCATCTTTTTTGAATGCCTGAGAAGTATGAAGGTCCCGTCTAGATTCTCGTCCAATATAAAGGGAATAATAAACATGGCGGAGAAAAAGTTCCAAAACCTGAAGTCTCACGACTGCCACGTGATTATGACGCAATTGCTTCCGATTGCTTTGAGGGGGCTCCTGCCGGAAAATGTTCGAGTAGCCATTGTGAAGCTATGTGCATTCCTCAATGCAATCTCTCAGAAGGTAATCAATCCAGAAGATCTACCACGGTTACAGAACGATGTGATCCAATGTCTTGTCAGTTTCGAGTTGGTGTTCCCGCCATCCTTCTTCAATATTATGACGCACCTCTTGGTTCACCTAGTCGAAGAGATTTTCATTCTCGGTCCTGTATTTCTACACAATATGTTCCCCTTCGAGAGGTTCATGGGAGTATTAAAGAAATATGTTCGTAACCGTGCTAGGCCAGAAGGAAGCATCGCCAAGGGCTATGGAAATGAGGAGGTAATTGAGTTTTGTGTTGACTTTGTTCCTGACCTTAAGCCGATTGGTCTTCCTCGATCGCGGCACGAGGGGAGACTAAGTGGAAAAGGCACGATCGGAAGGAAATCAACGACATGTATGGACGGCCATTCTCTGACTGAAGCACACCACACTATACTGACCAATTCCAGCTTGGTGGCTCCATACTTTGAGAAACACAAGAATATTTTACGCTCGGACAACCCGGGGAAGCCTGAATCCTGGATTAGGAAGGCCCACATGGAGACTTTCGGCAGTTGGTTGAGAAAACATTTAATGAATGACAATGATGTTGTAGATCAGCTGTACATGTTGGCCAAGACACCATCTTCGACTATAACGACTTTCCAAGGGTACGAGATAAATGGGAATACATTTTACACGATCGCCCAAGATAAAAAGAGCACCAACCAAAACAGTGGTGTCCGCTTTGATGCAGCAACCGAGAATGGGCAAAAGGTCACATATTATGGTTACATAGAGGAGATATGGGAACTTGACTATGGACCCTCCTTTAAGGTCCCTTTGTTCCGGTGCAAATGGTTCAAGCTAACAGGAGGTGGGGTAAAGGTGGACCAGCAATACGGAATGACAATGGTGGATTTCAAGAATCTTGGTTACCTTGACGAACCATTCGTCCTAGCGAAAGATGTCGCTCAGGTTTTCTATGTGAAGGACATGAGTAGCAAACCGAGGAAACGGAAAGATAAGAAAACGATCAGTACATCATGCGATGATCCAAAGCGCCACATTGTTCTTTCAGGGAAAAGAAACATCGTGGGAGTGGAGGACAAGACAGACATGTCAGAAGATTATAATATGTTTGCTGAAATTCCGCCCTTCAAAGTGAACACCGACCCAAGCATTAAGTTAAATGATGAGGATGCTCCATGGATACGGCACAATCGTAAGCAAGCAGGGACACAAGGGAAGAAATGATGTGTAATAATTTATTGTACCAAACTTTGTTGAATGGATCATGTGAATTATATTACCCGTGATGTGTTTGGTGTCCATTTTCGAATGATTCGAGATACCACTAATGATACATGAAATGTGGAGTGATTTAGTCATACTCCTGCCTAGGCGTATAAAATTTTGAATTGAATTAGTTTTATTTTTCTGAATTTTTTGATATATTATTTGTATTTTTAAAATTTTGAATTGAATTAGTTTTATTTTTCTTAATTTTTTGATATATTATTTGTATTTTTAGAATTTTGAATTGAATTAGTTTTATTTTTCTGAATTTTTTGATATAATATTTGTGTTTTTAACATATTGAATTGAATTAGTTTTATTTTTCTGAATTTTTCGATATATTATTTGTGTTTTTAACATATTGAATTGAATTAGTTTTATTTTTCTGAATTTTTTGATATATTATTTGTATTTTTAACATTTTGAATTGAATTAGTTTTATTTTCTTAATTTTTTGATATATTATTTGTATTTTTAGAATTTTGAATTGAATTAGTTTTATTTTTCTGAATTTTTTGATATAATATTTGTGTTTTGAACATATTGAATTGAATTAGTTTTATTTTTCTGAATTTTTCGATATATTATTTGTATTTTTAACATTTTGAAAAAGAAAAAGTATTTTAAGAATACCTTTAGTCGCGGTTGGCCTGCCCAACCGCGACTAAAGGTCGTTGCGCGCGGGAACAAAAACCCGCCAAAAAAGCCCTTTAGTCGCGGGTCTCCTCCCCAACCGCGACTAAAGGTTACCCTTTAGTCGCGGGTCGCCTCCCCAACCGCGACTAGTGGGGGTGGCTATAAATACAAGGGCCCGTCGCCTCCATTTCTCGTCTTCTCCGATTCTCTGCCGCGCCGAAGGCCTGCCGCCGTCGCCCTCGCCCTCGACGCCTCCCGCTGTCGCCCTCTCCCTCGACGCCGCCCGCCGTCGCCCTCGCCCTCGACGCCGCCCGCCGTCGCCCGCCGCCCCCTCTCGCCCACGTACGGCGCCAGCGGCCGGGTGCGGGAGGCTGTGCGGTAGCAGCAGCAACGCAGCGGCAACAGCAAGCAGAGCCGGACGGTAGGGCGTGCATCCGACGTGGCGAGCGCGTGCAGGGGAGTGGTGAACATGAGGGACGAGGATAGAGCAGGGACGCATGCTCACATGTGATGCAGGGAACTGGCAGCGGTGCTCGGGGTAGCGTTCGGGGAGGCCTGCGGCGCCATGGCTCTCCTACGAGCAGAGGACGGCACGGGGCTGCCGCGGTGCAGGGAGAGGTCCGAGACGGAGGGAACGGGTGCCGAAGGACGTGTAGGCGCGAGACCCAGCCAGTCCTAGGGTGATGACGATGGCACAAGGACGGTGGCGACGGTCCGTGCCGGCGGCGTTAGGGGCGGGGCGCCGCTAGATCGGGAGAGGGAGGAAGGGTTTGGGGGTCATGGGGGAAAGTGGGGCTTGTTTTTTTTTCACGGTATGGAAAGTCGGGCTCGTGGGTTAGGGTTCCAGGGGTGGGGGATAAGCAGGGGCGAGGTGGGCCA